>NW_008705801.1:2359-9940 GCF_000186865.1 Aureococcus anophagefferens
TAGATGTGCTCGCGCGGCACCTTCTCGAAATGGTGCCCTGGGGGAAGCCCGCGATCTTGATGACCGTGCCCTTCCGGTTCTCGAAGGGGCCCTCGTGGTAGATGAGCGTGTAGGTGTTCCTGTCCTCGTCGTAGCCGTTCGGGTCCACCGTCGCCTGTGTGCAAATCAACCGGTGAGCTGGGACGTCGGGGCCAAACTTGAGAATGCTCTAGCTCGGTCACATCGACGTCGATTCGGCTGATTTTTGGACGGATCGATTGCTCTCAGCGAGTTCTCGAAGCACTGCAGAAAAGCTTGCGTCGAAACGGTCGCGTACGCGCACATTGACGTCGGGTTGAAGATTTGATTTGCACGCGAGACCGTCGCGGTGCACCAGACGCCCTCGCAGAAGTGCTCCGTCGGGAGGCGGAAGCGGTTGCCGTTCGGGAGGCGGATCTTGGGCTGCTGGAGGAGGTCGAGGTCCGGGTCCTCGACGAAGGCCTCGTAGTAGACCTCGACGATGCGCGCCTGGATGTCCTGGTGGTAGTGCTGGTGCGTCGGGTCGCGGTGCGGCTCGAAGAACGAACTCACGATGGAGAAGTGGCTCGGGAGCACGTGCGCGGGCACGGCCTTGGCGTCCGACGCGCGGCGCGCCGTCCCCGCGGGGACCCCGCCCCGCGTGAAGGCGTGGATCGACGGCCGCCCGAGCGGCGCCGCGCCCGCGAACGACGCCGTCTTCGACGACTGGAGGTCCGTGGCCTTGATCTTGCCGTTGATGACGAGGGACTTCCGGGGCTTGAGGCCCGCGGCGGCGCGCAGCGACGCCGTCGCCGTCTCGACGAGCGTCGGCTCCTCCGAGAGGCCCGACGGCGTCGCCTGCGGCGCGAGCGAGTACGCGTCGGCCTCGTCGACCTCGTCGTCCTCGTGGAAGAGCTGCGTGTGGTGGCGGCGCAGCAGCTCGAAGCCGCCCATGAAGATGGACGCCGTCGCCCGCGTCTGCGCCGAGAAGACGAGCGAGAAGGGCTCGAAGGCCTCGGAGTCTTTGACGTGGCGGCCGCCGTGCCACGTGACGACGGACGCGGGCCGCTTGAGCTTCACGAAGAACGACAGGCCCTTCTTGTCGCCCTGGAGGAGGCCCACCTGGAGGATGTCCTCGACGGCGAAGCAGTGCGTGATGCCCCGCGTGCGGAACGCCTTGACGGGGCCGAACTTGTGGCCGCGCCACCAGACGAGGCCGTGGCCCGCGTGCATGACGACGCGGAGCCGCGCGTCGCCGACGGACGTCGCCCTGCCCTTGACGTTGGCGTAGGACCCGGGCAGGCGCTTGCCCTTGGTGTAGAAGAGCTCGAGGCCCGCGCCGCGCTCGAGGCGCCGGTGGAACGCGACGGTCTTGGCCTCGACCGCGCCCGTGTACTCCGCCGCGTAGGAGCTCGTCATGTCCGTCGCGCGGAGCGCCTTGAACATGGCGAGGCGCTTCGCGACGGCGTTCTCCCGCATGACGCGGAGCGCCGCGAGTTTGAAGCGGCTCAGGCCGGGCTTCGCGTCGACGTCGACGCGCACCTTGTCCTCGGACTCGGCGTCGGCGGCCGACTCCTCCTCCATCTCGCCGAGCTCGACGTACTCGTCCTCGGGGGCCACCTCCGCGCCCGACTGCTTCTCCTCGACCGACGGGCGGCGGCTGGAATCGCTCGTGCGCGTGGGGGACTCGGACGACATGATGCTCAGGGTCTCAGGTCTCAGATCGCAGAGCTCGAGTCGAGGCAAGATGCTCTGCGACTCGTGTGAAGGCCAGGAACGTCAGGGGGGCTCGCGGGGGGTCGAGGGCTTCGTCGAGATCTCTCAGATGCAGAGCTCGATCAGAGAGCTCAACACGAGGCCGGCAACTATGCACTTCTCGACGCCCCTCACGAATCGCCTCTTCCGCGCCCCCTCGCGCCGCCGACTCTCGGCCAAGCACGCTCTCCACACTCGGCGGTCGCGTCTCGTGGTTCTCGAGACGGGCGGCGGCCTCCCCGAGCGGGCCGCGGCGTCGTCATCCTTGCGCCAGGCGGGCTTGGCATTCAGGAACGTGAGGCACCACCAGACCGCGAAGGTCGGCGCGGAGAGGAACGCGGCGACGACCACGCCAAGGCCAAGCACGACTCGCAGGCGCGCGAGGCACATCAGCTCGGGCTCGAGCGACGACGCGGCGTAAAAGAATTAGACTATACTGACGCGTCGCCGATGGTGTCGTCGGGGCGCTTGATCTCCGTCTTGTGCTCGTGCGCGTCGAGGATCGCGAGGTTCCTTGTAGCTGTCTCGTCGCCCTTGGCAGCGGCGCGCTCGAACCAGTATCTGGCTTTGCCGAGGTCGACTTCCGTGCCACTTCCGTTCACGTAGCGACAGCCAAGGACATGCTCTGCACGTGGAGTCAACTTCCCAATAAGCGAGGCAGACCGGTCGTTAATCGGGAAAAGTACAATTACGGTCGCTACGACGCCGGGGACGCCTGGTCTTACCCCGGGGACGCAGGGCCGAAGCCAGAGGCGTCGATGGACGCCATTTGCGCCGTCGGCCCCGGTCCCGGCCGGTCGGCCGGCTGGCCGGCCGGTCGTCGTCGTCGTCGTCGTCGTCGTCGTCGTCGTCGCGCGCGCGCGCGTGGAGATTATAGCGGAGAGCAAGTCCATGGCTTCCTCGAACATGCTCTAGGCCACCTCCATGAAGCTGCGCAGCGCCCAGGCACCGGTTTTGCTCTGGAGCGCCTCCTTGCCGCGCGAAGCGTGAGAGGAAAAATTCGGCGGGATCCAGCGCGCGTAGCGGTCCAGAACCGGCGCAGCTGTACGTGCCGCTCGCGCGCTGCGTGCAAGAGATCGCGCCCTCGCCGGAGAACGAGCCCGCTCCGCGCAGCCGCCGCCGCCGCCGCAGAGGCCACTGCCACAAAGTCGCCGCACCCGCCCCGCGCGCAGCGCGAAGAAAATTTCGACTTCGTCGCTGGCCAGAGCGTAGAAACGACCCTCGAGAACAGGTGTGAGGTCAGGCTCGCAGCGCAGCAAGTCCACCGCGCGCAGCGCGCTGAGATGGTAGCGCCATGCTCTCACTCGGCTGTGGTATTTTTCGTCCGCAGACTGTCGCCGGGGGTTTGAGAAAGGTACAATTCACGATTTCGCCGGGGGGCGCCGCCCGAAGCCCAAAAACGTCATTGTACCTCCCCAAAGCGTCTAGGAACCCTCCACGGACGCTGGATACGCCCCGGGGACGTCTTTACGTGCTAGCGGACGCCTTATTGGGAAGTTGACTCCGTGTATAACCTTGATCCGCCGAGAGCGCGTAGTACCGGAACGCTTCTTCAGGTTTCTGCTCAGAATGAAGGAAATCCCCGAAACCGCATTGCGCGACCGCGTCGCCCTGATCTGCGGCCGCGCGATACAGCCGCTCCGCCTTCTTCTTGTCCAGCTTGACGCCAGTTCCACCACGATCGTACAATCTCCCAAGGTTTGCCATCGCGTCCACGTCCCCGAGCTCCACGGCGCGCTTCCAAATCTTCTCCGCTTTCTTATCGGATTTCACGAGCCGAAGTAGACTTCCGCCTATTCCGTCTTTCCGTCGGCCGAACCAACCTCGGCTGTACGCCTCTCCCAAATGCGTAATCGCCTCCGGCAACTCGTTCTCCACATGGCGGCGAAGGCGCGCGAGGTTTTCCGCATTCGTTGCTTTCGGTAAGCGGCAGAGGGGACACGCGTTTTCGATCTTTTTATTGCACGACTTGCAAACCCTCCGGCAGCAACAGACGCGAAACACGCTCTTCGCATTCACGTCCCAACGGTCCCACTCCTCGAGACAGATCGGGCACCGCGACCCGTGCCGCGCCGACAGCGGCTCCCGCTCCGGGTTCGCCTCGCGCCGCGCCCGCGCCGCCTCGTGCTCCGCCGCGATGCGCGCGCGGACCTCGTCGGCGTGCGACCGCGGCGCGGGGCCGTAGAACACGTCCCGCGGCGGCGACGGCGGGGGCGTCGGCGCCTCGGCCCGCGCCGCCGCCGCGGCCTGGATCTTCTTGCAGGCCTCCCGGTGGCCCCGGTCGCGCCAGTCGATGCGTTGGCAGGCCGTCGAACAGTAGGCCGTCGTGCCGCACCCTTCGCACGCCTTGGCTTTGTCGGCGCCGCAGATCGTGCATAAGTTGAGCGCCAGCTTTGTACGAGTTTTTCGCGCCTCGTACTCTCGCTTCTTCTTGATCAGTTCCGGGTCCATGATCTCTTCCCACGCTCGTCGCCGACGCTCCCTATTCAACCACCTCACTCGTCTATCGTCACTCGCAACAGGCAAATCCTTCGGTCCTTCCCTGCGCCGCGGCTAAGCAAAATCGGCGTCGCCTACGAGCAGTAGCCGCCCTACGTCGTCGTGCCCTCTTCGTCGCCGTGCTCGCGTACGCCTCCGCCCTAGTCGTGTCCTCCCGTGACGCTTCCCTACGCCCCCCTTCGCTGTTCTCTCCCCCTTCGGTCCTTCCCTGCGCCGCGGCTAAGCAAAATCGCTCAAAATCTTACCCCGGGCTAAGCCCACCTCTAGAGCATCGCGTTCATGTAGGCCTTCATGTCGTTCTCCATGCCCCCTCGGCGTCGTCGTCCTCGCGCCAGGCAGGCTTCGCGTTCAAGAACGCGAGGCACACCAGGCCGCGAAGGTCGGCGCGGAGAGGAACGCGGCGACGACGACGCCAAGGCCAAGCACGACTCGCCCGCGCGCAAGCGCACCATCTCGGGCTCGGGCGACGACGCGGCGTAAAGACAAATTAGGCTATACTTGCGCGTCGAGGTCCGCGAGGGCCTCTATAGCTGCCTCGTCGCCCTTGGCAGCGGCGCGCTCGAGCCAGTATCTGGCTTTGCCGAGGTCGACTTCCGTGTCTTCTCCGTACTTGTAGCAAATGCCAAGGTTTAACTCACCAAAGGTAAAGCCCTGATCCGCCGCGAGCGCGTAGTACCGCAATCCATCTTCAAATTTCTGCTGAGAAACGAGTGATTCCCCTAAATTGCATTGCGCCATCGCGTCCCCCCGGTCTGCGGCTGCGCGAAACAGCCGCTCCGACTTCTTCTTGTCCAGCTTGACGCCACTTCCAGTAGTGTGCAATTCCCCAAGGTTTCTCATCGCCGACACATCTCCGAGTTCCACGGCGCGCCGGTAAATCTTCGCGGCTTTCTTATCGGATTTCACGAGGCCGTAGTGACCTTCGCAGTACGCATCTCCCAAAAACGTAATCGCTTCCGGCACCTCGTTCTCCACATGGCGGCGCAGACGCGCGAGGTTTTCCGCATTCGTTGCTTTCGGTAAGCGGCAGAGGGGACACGCGTCGGTGCCGATCTTGCCACTGCACGACTTGCAGACCAGCCGGCAGCAACAGACGTGAAACACGTTCCCCACATTCACGTCCCACTCCTCGAGGCAGATCGGGCACCGCGACCCGTACCGCGCCGACTGCGGCTCCCGCTCCGGGTTCGCCTCGCGCCGCGCCCGCGCCGCTTCGTGCTCCGCCGCGATGCGCGCGCGGACCTCGTCGGCGTGCGACCGCGGCGCGGGGCCGTAGAACACGTCCCGCGGCGGCGACGGCGGGGGCGTCGGCGCCTCGGCCCGCGCCGCCGCCGCGGCCTGGAACTTCTTGCACGCCGCGCGATGGCCCCGGTCGCGCCAGTCGATGCGTTGGCAGTCCGTCGAACAGTAGGCCGTCGTGCCGCACCCTTGACAAGCTTTGGCGCCTTTTGCGCCGCAGATCGTGCATATGTTGAGCGCCAGCTTTGTACGAGTTTTTCGCGCCTCGTACTCTCGCTTCTTCTTGATCAGTTCCGTGTCCATGATCTCTTCCCACGCTCGTCGCCGACGCTCCCTATTCAACCACCTCACTCGTCTGTCGTCACTCGGGGCGAGGCAAAATCGCTCAAAATCTTACCCCGGGCTAAGCCCACCCTTCGAGCTCATGCCGTTCTCCATGCCCCCCTCGGCGGCGTCGTCGCCCTTGCGCCGGGCGGGCTTCGCGTTCAAGAACGCCAGGCAGGGCGGCGGCCTCCCCGAGCGGGCCGCGGCGTCGCGATCCTCGACGACGCGAAGCCGCGTGTCGAAACTCGACCGGGATCTTGATTACTAAGTTTTTGTGGGCCTTTGCCCTGCTTGGTGTGCTCCGAACGTCGCCGCCCGCCGCCGGCGCCTACTCCGCGGCGCGGTACAAGGTGATCTCTTGCTGCTTGAAGTAGCGGCGCTCCTCCTGGTCGACGAGGACGAGGTTGAGGTAATACCGCACGTTAAACTTGTTGTTGATGTTGCGGTACGTCGGCGTGAGGTTCTGCGCAATAATAAGACCGTGACAAAAGAAACAAAAAACGAGGCGGACGCGGCGTGCGCGGACGAAGTTCGAGAGGAAGAGGCGGATGGGGATGCACTCGCCGCGCACGGGCGCGCCGTCCATGACCTCGAACTTGGTGATCGTCTCCGAGTCGTTGTACATCTGCGGGCCCGAGCCCGCGGCCTCGCGGCGGATGATCGCGAGCTCCATGTGCTTGATCTTGATGCGGACGAGCAGGAAGTAGACCTTGCCGATGATGATGTCGTTCAGGTGGTACTTCGTCTTGTCGTACTCGAACTCGATGTGGAGGCACTCCTCGATGCCCACCTCCATCTTGATCGTGTTGTTCACCTCCGGCGCGGGCTGCGCGACCCTGCGGCGCGGGCGCGGCGGTGTCGAGCGGCGGTGTCGCGCGCGCGCGTCGCGGCGGCGCGGCGGGACGACGAAGCCGCGGACGCTGCCATCGCGCTGGACGACGAAGTCCTGCTCCTTGACGAGGTTGCCGGAGGGGTAGCCGCGCGTCACGGTCACGCGGATGAAGTAGCGGAGTCGGACGTTGAGCCCGTTGTACGACTCGTAGGGCTTCTCCGCGTTGGAGAAGTCGAAGGGGTACCTGGGCGGCCGGCGGTTGCGGAGCGGCGCTTATGAAACGAGGACGCGGCGGGCGCGCTGGGTGACGCTCGACAGCACGCCGGGCGTGTCGAGCTCGCGGAGGATGCACGTAAAATCGTAAAAATTGCCGCGGTCGTAGAAGAGCTCGATCTGCGCGCGGCGGACGGTCTGTTTTACGCATCAATGAGGAGGAGGCGCGGGCGGCGCGCCTGGCCGATGACCTCGATCTTGATGCCCTGGTGCTCGAGCCGCTTGCCCTGGGGCACGCGGATCTCGACGACGCCTGCGGCGAAAGCGTCCCGGCGGCGCTTCTTCGCCGCGCGTCGCGCGCGCGCGGCGCACCCGTCACGGGCTCGATGTTCGCGAAGACGGGGTGCGCGACGGCGTTGTTCGACAGCTTCTTCTTGGGCCGCGCATCCTCGTTGTCGAAAGTGATGGCGATGCGGTCGTTCGAGCTGCCGCCGAAGCCGAACATGGTCGGCGCTTCAGACCGGCGGCCGGAGACGCGCCCGCGCCACCGCTCGCGCCGGAGTCGGAGCCTCGAACGCCGCCGCCGCGAGCGTGCTGCGCCGCGAGACGGAGGAGCCACTCGAGCCCGACGCGTCGATGCGATTGGCTGGCGGAAATCCGGCATGCGACGCGGCGCGACGTCCCGCCTCGCGCTCGCAGAGACGAGTCTACAGCTTAGGTCT
>NW_008705802.1:0-1093 GCF_000186865.1 Aureococcus anophagefferens
ATGTATTTTCGCATCCCTTGGCGACCTCGAAGCTTTAAGGTGATCGCGTGGCGAGATATTCACAGAACCGGAACGTGTAGAAGAACAAAGCCCCAGCTTTAAAAGTCCATGGCATTCAACGCGGGATCTGAGTGCGCGGGGCTGGTTTAAAAATTGGTATCGGCGAGATAAATGGGACCAATCGAAATAGACGGCGCACTTGGCCGGCATATCGTGGAAGCCACGATCTGATTCATTCACTTATCATAATTGTCGGGAGGGTGAAAATACAATACAGTCGATCGGCGCTGTTGAGGTTGTGTGTGCGTATCTAGTATGCAAAATGCAATTGAATACAATTGTGAGTGCCTCGCTTTTAGCAAAACGAAACTGCCAGCCTCTTCGCGCAAGGTGACATCAGCAAGACCTACTCCTTCAGCGCGCGTGGCTGCAGCTTTTTCATACGCTTCTACACGCAGAACGTGGGTAGAAAAATCGAGTGCACAAAACTGGGCCTTTTGCCCTAGGAGCTGAATTAAGGCAGCACCGGCCATGAAAAATCCGTGGCCAAACTGGTATTCGTCAGAGATCGCAGCTGTCAGCGTGTTTTGAGCTGGGTGGTCCCTGGACACGGTCTGGTTTGAATCAGCGGAGTAGGATTGAGTATCAGCATACCGTGAACTCTGTATTCCGAAGAGAAAACTAAGCGCAGACCAGAGCCTATGAAACGAACCGGTCGCTTCTAAATCAAGGACACCATTACTTGGCGGGAGCTCTGCCCACCCTGGACGAAATAATTGGATAAGTAAAGAGAGATGAGTCAGCGCCCCCCAAAATAGCGAGCTGCATTGATCAGCTTCAGGGAGCATATCTCCCTGTATTCTCTCTGCAATCACAGCGAGCTCGGGGACAGCACCTCGGGGGGTGACACAACGCATTTGTCCTTCTGGCATCGTGCAAGTCAAACTATGACATTCAATAGCAAAATGAGAGAGCGCAGGTAAAGGCTCGTAGCTATCGGCGAGCTGAATCCAGGAGAATTGGTGCAGACCGCGGGCAAGATCAATACAATCGAGCACATCGGACATGTCCCTGATGAAGAAAAGCGCATTAC
>NW_008705802.1:2843-4347 GCF_000186865.1 Aureococcus anophagefferens
TACATCACCATCGATGAGCAGCATCAGGTGCGGAAGAGATCGAATGAGCCTGTACTTTTCATCTGGCATCATGTGACGCTCGTNTTCGATAANATCTACATTCTGCTGCAGCATTTCTATCAGGATCTCCTCATGGCCAGGAATCTTTTTCAGCGCATCCCGAAGATTGTGGAATATCAGACTTTTGGGATATCGAAAATTTGACAGAAATAGCTGCAGCTTGTGCTTTTCTTGCGCCAGTTGATCTCCGTTTGGCAGCTCGGCCCTCAGCGCTTGCAACACCTGTGAAATTTGAATTTATAATATCACAGGGATATTGATGCAACTGCAACGCTGAGCTCGACACGATTGTACCGCGAGAAGTCAGTGGTAAGGCTAGCTTTCATATCTTTCAAATTATCTAATTTTTGAAGGAGATCGACGACTTTTGTTATCGCGTCATAATATCCATCAGGAACAATACGTTCACGTGCTTCCCTAGTTACTAGGCTACGCATGCACCGCTCGATTATAGCAACTCCTTTCTCTTGAAAATCCATGAGTCTTCGCATCTTGGCTATTTGCGGCTGGAGCGCATAGAATGTCTGTAAGTTTAGTTCATTCTTGCTCTGCAGGCCCTGATCATTCACCATGGGTACTGCACGCCCAACACTACGAAACGTGTACAACATGTGGATGTGTTCCGAGCCTTCCAGCAGCAGTGCTTCTACATCAGCAGTCGCCTTAATTTCTGGGGCAAACTCAGTCTGGAGGCCAATATGATCTTGATAGCGTATTTCGTTACTTCCTGATCGCATGGAGAATTCAAGAGTCAAAAATTCGGACTGTACTTTCGGAACGTTATCAGGGAGCGAAAAGCTCGACAGGCCTCCGGTCTCATCCACTGTAATCCCACACGGGCCACGCATCGCCTCCAGTCGGTTTATTTATTGGACATGAAGCAGGACCACAATGGAGGCTGCTGTCCTTTTAGTCTTAGTTAAGATATCCTCCAACCAAAAATTGCAATAGCTTTACAATAGCTCTATGTTTCCGTCCACTTGGCCTTTCGTATCTCCCACTAGCCTGAAGCTAAATGTTCGCCAGGAAAAATCTCACGGAGGACTCCGACCAAGCTTCCTTCAACCGTGTAACTGCCAGAGAGCACCAGGCTCAGCGAGGTTGCACAGTCGCCGGACAGTGCACCTGCTGGATGGTAGTTTGACTGACGTCATAGCGACGTTAGGAAGCTAACAAACTATCCTAACTCCCTACTTTCTTACTCTCCTAGCTTACTCTAGCGGTCGGAGGTGGAGAGCCCCCGATCCCACTAGCGAGTCACGGTATCGACTGGGCTATAAGTTGTACTCTGCCGTATGATTAATCTGAAACCTGTGTCCATCAAGGAAAGTGTTGAGCTGTGAATCGACAAACGACTTCGTTCGGGTTTTATCGTCGCCATATATGACATCGAGTTGTTCTTCAGCGTCAGCCATAGCCGACGGTTGTTTTTATGTGTGAATGG
>NW_008705802.1:5622-7265 GCF_000186865.1 Aureococcus anophagefferens
GTACATCAACTTGACGTTAAGGTACAGTCCGTAGTAGCAGGATAAGTACAGTGGGTGAGAGGGGAAGCTCAGTGTGCTACCTTACGGTAGCTCAGTCATAAGATAGTAACTGATTATAAAGAAGGGGAACGGGAAGGAAGGCCTAACTAGGGTAGATACAGTACTAGCATGATGGTAGTAGGGTAGTGGTAGTGTAGCGTACTGTACTACAGTATAGTCATGGAGATAGAGAGATAGAGAGAGAGAGACAGACATCAAGGTCAGTCTATATTCTTTGCGAATAGCAGCTCATTCTCTCTCTCCTTTGGGCGCTACATTCCTGGCCAATCGAAGATTACCTGTACACCGACGGCCAGCTGTCGAACGGCGACATTCGCGGCGTGGCGGATTACCTGTACCAATTCCTCGCGTATTAGGTCGCCAATGGCGTAATTGCGTCGCTTCGAATGGGTGTTTAGCGACCCCGGATTCTATCCGCTACCCCAATTTTTGCCTGTCCAATTCAAGCTATAAAACAAAAAACAGTTGTTGAGAAGATTAAGCGCTGATATCTACTCCATAACACCCATCAATGTCGACCGGTGCCCGTAGAGCGATGGACAATGGTGAAGTGGTTAACCAAGACGATGATGCAATGAATGCCAACAGAAAGCCGGCTTCACGCCGAGTGGATGATGTGAATACAAGTGCTTCACCGTCTGAGGACGGCCGCGCGAACGAGCCGGGGACTTTGCAAGAGGTGAAAGAGACTGACATTCAGACGACAAGGCTGCTAGAGCATGCGGTGAGTGCGTTTTTTCACTCAAGCATGTCACTATATCGCTGCAGGAAGAACCGACTCATCGCTCACTACAATCGACCACTGTGACATCTTTCATTGTGTCGGAAAAATCGAGAAATGGGACCACGTGCGATCTACAGAGCAGCCCAAATGCACAGGACGTGATACTGCCGGTTGAACTGCTTGACAGATGCAATCGAGCCAAACCGCCAGCAGATTCTAACATTGTCGAGCCACCAGAAGATATGGAGATCAACAGGGGGGGCCTTTCGCAGCGTAGCTTCTTCGTAAAGCCAGATTGTTTCGAAATTCGCGAGGAGGAATATTTTAGGTGATTTGGCCGCGCTGAGCACCAAACCTTCAACGCCCTCATCTCAGACAGGCACATTACTTGACATGAAACCCGAGACTCCGATTCTAGCGCCATCATTACCGTCGCCGACGCTTGTAGGGCGTGTCACCGCGGGTGTCGTAAGCGGTATCTGGGGTATGACCCGAGAGGCAGCTCTATCTGGTGACTTGGCAAAAACATCCAAGTTTGAATATAAATTCAAGTTGAGCAACTTTGATACGCTTGATAGCTCGTCACAACCACAATCGGGTAGTTATGGTGGATATTTCTGCCTCCAAGTGCCAGGGAAGACTTCGCCTGTTAAGGTAGTTGAGAATTCCATGACCCTGGAATTTGCGCCAAACACAGCTGGAAAGCTGAACATCCGAGGTCGGGGCCAAAACCGCTACGGTCCATTCACAATATCTGGGACATGTCATACCGATGGAAGTGCTCTGGAGCTTGCAAGGATATATGAGCCAAAACCACCGCCTGTACCGAAGCTAAAAACATCATTACAACGCAAAAACA
>NW_008705802.1:8790-9908 GCF_000186865.1 Aureococcus anophagefferens
GCACTGAGTCCGCTTTTCGCGCGCGTTTCGCCCGCGGGCGTCGTTTCGCGCGCGCGCGCCACACCACCGACGCCGTCCCATCCGAGCCCCTGGCCGACGCCGTCCCTCGCGGACGTCCCCGGACTGGGGCGGACGCGTCGTGACCGCCCCCGGGACCACCCGGTATCGTTAGCAATTGTTTCGTACTTCTGGGGGGGGTCGACCGTGGTCAGAGCCTACCCAGCAGCCTGCATTCGCTGAATAAACCTATGCATGATATGGCGCATATCCTAGGAATCCTAAGCGGGTTGTGGACTACAACTCGCCTGCAGTGGCAGTTAAGATGCTCGAGCGATATCGTTTTCTGGTTTGGCGGTTGGTTTGTCGTCGGGTTCCGCCCGACCGCTGTGGTGCGTGACCCTCGTTCGCCCCTCTTGTTCCCTCCCGACACCCTGTCCGTTCCCATAGGTCATGCGGACCATCCCGCCGCCCCGTGGGCAAGCCCAAATGCAAGCGCAGTCAGCCGGACGGCCTCGTCGCGAGGCACATGAAGTACTTGGGGACCAGATCCAGCAACGAGGCTGAGAGGGCAAGTGTCAGCAACAGTAGTGATCTCATAAACACCAACAGCATGCTCAACTTGCTCGCCTTGCAGAACAGCATCCGTGTACTCGTCCGCAGCATGGTCGTCGAGGTCAGGTTCGCTCGGAGGTAGAGCTGGAAGAGTGCAGTCACCAGAAGGAAGGAAGTGTGTGCCCTTGGCCAGGAGCAACTGGACCCATTCTCTGGTAGGAGACAGTGATCCGCGCCACCCAGGTCTGCACGTTGTATTTGATAACGATTCGCGTCCTTGCAAATTTGGGATGCACAACATTGAGATCATCATAATGAACTGGAAGCGGCCTGCATAGTTTAGGCCTGGCACCCCTCCTGTGCATGCTGAAATTAGCCTGCCCAAGCCACGCACCAAGACGCAAGAGCTCTTCTTCTGTCTTGGTAAACGATGAGCTGCTACCGAGGACGGTATGAATCAAGTTTTGGGGCCCTGTAGCGGGAATTGTCCCTTCAAGGTATACTTCTCTTACTTAGCTCGAGGTTCATAGTGCAGTGGATATATACCAGCTCAGTAGCGGCTTGCT
>NW_008705803.1:0-2635 GCF_000186865.1 Aureococcus anophagefferens
GATTCTTCGCGTGTCGTCCGCGTCGAGCTAGCCTAGGACTCGGTGACTGACTCGTTCCTCGAGGAGCTCATCCCGGTCCTGGATCCTGGACGAATCATTGTTTTGGCGTTTGCCACTACTGCCTAGAGTGGCGTCGAAAGCATTGTGGCAGAGACAACCCTTCTCAATCACTTCTCGTCATGAATCAGTCATCTTCCGATCGTCTCCTCGAGTCGCGGGCATACCACAGGGGGGAGAATGCTGATGATTGCGGTTGCAGATCTCGCGATTGCGACGTCTCAGTCTACGTTTGGACTGTCTGTCACGCTTCATCAACCCCTGGGCATTGCCCCCTTGGGACTTCGCAGGCGGGTCAGATCCCACCTCATTCGACGATGGGTGCTGCTTCAAGAGGACCTTGACGCGAGCACGGCACTGAGGAGCGGGTTGATCGAGGTCATTACCTCGAGAGGTGAAGAACATGAGTTTCTTTGCTCTCTGGATTAGCGTTTAGCGTCAGAATCGACCATGGGCTCGCAGATGTAGACGATTCTCCCAGGAGTCTTGGCGACCGATCCCTCAACGCACAGCACCCAGCAGCTTCAATTTAGATACCCCTTGGCAGGGATTGGAGAGATGTTGGTGGATGAGGGCTCTTGCTCTTGGGGGGTGACAGCCGAGTACATTCACTGTCTTTAGAGGGGATGGATACATGCCATGGTGCTGCATACAGTTTCCAGGACTCAGAGAGCACGCTTGGGTCATCACACTGAGGCGAATTCACCGAAAAGGGCGGCTTCTGACTAGCACGCTTGATGATTGATTTCAAACATTCTTGCAAAGCTCCGAGCTCCTCTACTTGGTATTTTTCAGAGATACAGCTTGCGTGTATTCAACTGGATGCTCGATGCTGACTGGAGGACGTGCGGGACTCAAGCTCATGGAGAAACATTGTCGAAATGTTCACCCGCTGCGCGCACTCCACAGCTCTCATGGGAAAGTGCGGATCTGCTCAAAAGGGGCGTCGTTTCTGCGTTTCATGATGCTTCTTCTAGTCCATATTCTCATGCGCTCACTCTCGCATACACTGTGACCGTCGCGCCTCGTGTTGGGGCCCGCAACACGACTACGCTACTGCGACCTAGCAATCAAATGGCATATGCAAACGTAGATACCTACTGGAGTGAGCAATATTGTGAAACAAGCAATGATGCCAAACAGTACCCCCCGTCAACTTGTTGATTCTCGACGGAGTGGCATGTCTTCCTTGCAACACATTCATTGACTTGCCACAATTAACCTTGTATTTTTGATGAATAATGAAGCACGGCGCCGCCAATAGCGGAGATATCGTACATAGAAACTGTGCTTTCCCTTTCGCTTGCTCGATGAATTGGTCAAAACAGTACAAAGGTCAGTCTACAATTTGCGGGTGTGTCAAAAGTAGCACCGAAAATACAAAGCAGGGGTCGGTCGAGTCGTATTTCCTTCCACTCAGACCAGAAAGAACAGGCAGCGAATTGATAGTTGTGCGCATGGGTCCAAACATAGCTATGTGCGCAAAACATTCTACAGTTTTGCCTGACCGGACTCGGCATCACTAGCGTTGATACTGTACTTCGTCAGATGCAGCCCAGCTCTCATCAACACGTGATGTGCTGCGCAGGGAGTCTACAAGAAACCGCTGGCGGTGATTTGATTTTGGCGCATGCTTTCTGCTATTGTGAATTGCCAACGATGCTTATTCTTGTTTCTGACACCGCTNTGGACTTAGAGCCGCTCACGACAGCATCAGACCTGCTGATCGTGGAACGCAGAGACAACCCACACTAGCATTTTGCCCGTGCGTTTGGGGCTGGCACGCGCGCAAGCATGTCGCTGTCCAACTCCAAAGCGTCCTTCCACCTGAAGTCATATCTCTACTCTAGATCAGCTGCCGAAGCTGTAGTGTTCGCCACTGCACAAGGTCCGAGTGTGGAACTAACACGCGACCAACGCACAGTGCGTCTTGTAGTTTCTACTGCTTCAACGTCGGTCATCGAACTGAATGACGTAGTCCACTTCAACGCTCAGAGCGATTCCCTAATTGCAGACCTGACCGTATGCATCAATACACTTCGCAGGATAGCCTGGTATGCAGAGAGCTGATCGATGCTATTTTAGGGCGCCGGTGCTTATTTTTGCACCGGCGCGAACTTCGCACAAATGGCGCAGGGAAACTTGTAGCTATAGAAAGAAACTTTTGTCTCTTCGCTCTGGAGAACTTCGCGCGTCACTAGCGACATTCGCCGACTCAGCATGCCCAAGTTTGGTGCAGTTCATGGAAAGCTCATAGGCGGGGGTGTTGCGTTCGCGCTTGCCACAGATTGGCGCGTCTGTACCGCTGTGACAACATTCAATTATGGCAACTTGCCGCGGGGAGTGAATCCCCTTTTCATGTTCAGCTGAGCGCTGCCATCGATGGTGGGGTAAACTACTGGTTTTCAAATCTATGTGGAAGATATAGTTCTCTCCAGTAATCAGGCAGATGCGTGTGGCCTTGTAGACTAGATCACAGCCAGCAAGGCTGAAGCATAGCACTCAGCGGCTGCAACGGCATCGCTCATCGCACAATAGATTTTCTGATCCACGTAAATAGCTTCGGCGTGTGTGCTCG
>NW_008705803.1:3329-4536 GCF_000186865.1 Aureococcus anophagefferens
CAAGAACTTGCGCGGCGCAACGACCACACTCCACAACAGCTGACCAGAGGTTCCTAAGCCTCGCAGTGTTCACCTTAGTGCATTCTAGATGCAACTCGCTGGTGGCATCGCGAGCTTGGTCTCAACGCGTCAGCTTTTGTTTCGAACCGAAGCGACTCCTTCACACATTCCCTCACAAAGATGGGTCGTGACTTCTCGAGACACTGCAGCTACTTATGGATCCTTCCTTCTCGGTGATCTCACCTTGGAGTATCAGACATTTGGGATTCCCCCCCATCAAGCACGAAACATGGACTGTCATTTTATCATGCTCCTCGAAGGGGCAGATTCTACGCTAAAATCCTGCAAGAAAACATCGAGTGGTCGTGAACAGGATATCGGTGTTTTCGTAGGAATCCTCGGCTAACCTGTTGAACGAGCGGCTGCTGGTGATCCCGCCGTCGCAGGAGCGCCGTAAATATCATTCGCCAGTGGCCAAACATCATTCATTCTCGGCCTCACGGGCCCTTGTCTTTCCCTTGATACCGCGTGCTCTTCGCAACTCGTTGCTATTCACCTTGCATCTGCCGCCTTGATACTCCGCGAGTGCCCGGATGCGATTGCTGCTGGAGTCGGGCTGCTCGGGCCTATTTTCACGGGCGCCTTTGCCGCTCAGGGCATGCTGTCTGGGCGGGGTTGATGTCACACCTTTGATGTTAGAGGAGATGGGTATTGTCGCGGGGAGGGCTCCGTGTCCATCTTGTTGTCTGTGGGTGAAGTTGCTCGATTCGATGTCGACGCGACACGGGTGCAAAACGACGGACCGAGCGCGAGTCTGACCGCTCCTAACGGATCTGCGCAGCGGCGGCTTATTATTGCTGTTCAAGACTCGCTCGTCACTCAAAACAAACGCAGCGCCCTCGAGGCACATGGCACGGGAACGGCGCTTGGAGATCCCGTGGAGGTTGGCGCAGCTACAGGCGCGCTCTGTGAGGCAGGAATCGACGTTTCTTGCACCTCGCTGAAAGCCAACATGGGGCATCTGGAGGCCGTCGCGGGCGGGGCTGGGGCGGCGGCCCTGCTTTGTTTGTCGTTGTCATTTTGAGGTGTCGCCGCCAACGCCCAGACACGGAATCTGAATCCGCACCTCGTCACTGTTGTCTGAAACGCGCCCTTCCACATCCCACTCTGCGATTCGGCACCTCTGTCGTGAGCACCTTTGGGTCGA
>NW_008705803.1:4586-5566 GCF_000186865.1 Aureococcus anophagefferens
TTCTCTTCCGTTCAACGGGCCATTGATCGCAGGTCAGCTCCGCGGCTGGTCGAATCTCCTTCACGTTTGGGCTCACGGGCGCAGCTGTGACAATCGACACTGCCTGCTCTTCGTAGCTCGTAGCAACTCATATTGGTCTGATGGGGATGGAGTGAAACGATTGCACGCAGGCCTTATCTCTGGGTGTCGGTTTACTCGGGCCAATTTGGAATGGTGGATTTGCAGCGCAGGGCATGACTTCGACTCGCGGTCGCTGCCACACCTTTGATTCTCGCGCCGACGGATACGCTCGCGGAGAAGGCTGCTCACTGCTACTCTTGCATACTGAGGCCGACACGGTGTCTTGTCTTCTTTCCGCGGCAGTCTAAAACGACGGGCCAAGCGCCAGCATGACAGCCCCTAATGGATCCGCGTAGTGACGCCTGATTGATGCGGTACGGAAATCTGTTGATTGTGCACGTGAGTTTCGCGGGGTTGCCTTTGAGGCCCATGGGACGGGAACTGCGCTTGGAGATCCCGTCGAGGTTGGAGCAGTCATTGGTGCGCTTTGTACGTTCGGAGCAGAAATTGTGTGCACGTCGCTCAAGGCAAACATGGGGCATCTCGAGGCTGTGCGGGTGGAGCGGGAGCGGTCGCATAATTATCTTTTGCTCTGTCAATAGGAAGTGTTGCTGCGAACTCACAGCTGCAAAAGCTGAACCCGCATCTGGGGACAATGGTTTGAGCTGTGCCCTACTCGATTCCGGTTCGGGATTTTGTACCACTAGGGGAAGGCGTGCTCCAAGGCCGACTCAGTTCTTTCGGGGCGACTGGGACGATCGCGCACGGGGCATTTGCGGCTATGGTCTAGTCACACTTGTCCAAGTACACTGCCAAATTGCCTTCCCTCTATCGTGCTCAGCTGCCAGCCGCCTCTGGCGCGCGGCGAGCAAGTCAGTGGAGTGCGCAACAGGACTCTGGAATCGCCGAAAGCGCGACGA
>NW_008705803.1:5616-9939 GCF_000186865.1 Aureococcus anophagefferens
CCTCTGTCGTGAGCACCTTTGGGTCGACTCAGCTCATTTGGGGCGACAGGGACAATTGCTCATGGGGCTTTTGTAGCTCTGGTGCGATACGGGCTAGCTCTGAACACAGACAAGCTACTAATGCTCTCCCTCTATCGTGCTCAGTAACCCAGCCGCTCTTGTTTGTGGCAAGCAAGTCGATGGACGACGCAACAGGATTCTGGAGTCACCCAAAGCGCGACAACGCCCCCCCGCGCTGGAGATCGTGACGTCAACACGTGCGCATATACGGTCCTTTTGTCGCTGGCAGGCGGTGGACTGCATGCATCTCTTGGTGTCGTTTGCTTCAACCACTGAATCATGTCGCAGACTCACAACAGCGTGCTTGGTTGTCGCATTGACTCTACGGCGCATACTTGGGCTGTTGTGGCGCAGTCGTGACAGCCTCGAGTGCTTGCGTGCGGTGTGGTGCTGCAGGATCGGCCATGCACTGAGATTCCGAAGAACGTTCTCTGATCAGCTGCTTCGCAGACTTGCAACATCCGCAGTGAAGCACTCGGCACGCTGCTGTTTGAGCCTTGTGGCAGGGCGATGTTATAGCTTCCTCCTTCTGGCGAGTCATAGGCGCAGTCTGCTGAACAGCTCCTATTATGATTAGCGTCGGCCCTCGATAATGGTAAGGTCGACAGCCCGTAAGAAATACTCGCGATCGACATGTATTCGCATCGGAGCGCTGATACGCAGACAAAGCACCTGTATCGCGCGATGGTCTCAGATCGCGCCGTGCGTTTTCTCGTGGCAGACGCTGCATCCTGGGATAACACGGTGGTGGCGCGGGGGATCCACGTGCAGCGATGCAGTGCTTCCTTAGCTCCAATGATTGATGGTAGCATAGCTGTCGACCGTAAAGACATCGGCATTGGCGCTTTGTCCTACTACGCTCCAAATCTAGCCCTGAAGGCCTCAAGTGCGGAAGCATTCCATGTCAGTCCCGGCAGGTACACGATGGGGCGCGGGCAGGAAAATATCACTTTTGTAAGCGATGATGAAGACACTGTCTCGCTAGCATTGTCAAGTTTAAGCAGACTGCTTCGATGATGTGAGTTGGCCTTCATAGAAGTCGGACGCCTCGAGGTCGGCACAGAAAGCGCTGTGGACCGCGGCAAGTCAACCAAGTCGTTCTTGATGTCGTTATTTGAAGCTGACGACCACCACAGTGTTGAAGGGCTCGACACTTTCAACGCGTGTTATGGTGGCACAAATGCCCTGTTCAGTACCACGAGCTGGATCCAGAGCAAAGCATGGAATGGCACGTACGGTGTCGTGGTCTGTTCCGACCCGGCGGTCCATCCGGATCCCGCGACCATCTCTGCCATTGGAGCCTCCTCAATATCCCTTGTAGTAGCGTCGCAAGCATCGTTGCTTCTTTAACGAGAGCGCACGACCTTCGTCAAGCACTCGTGGGACTTCTATCGGCCAATCGGGTGGCGCACAAATGATGCGCTCTTTGACTTGAACATCGCAACTGGTCAATACGAAGAGGCCATGATGTGGTGCTAGGGCTGATTTAGTGAAACGGTGGGTCGACGGGATCTATTGACAACATTCGATCTAGTCGCGTACCACAACAACGCTCCTTATCATTCAAAGAGGAACCTGTGACTCATGTGTGAAGTGATGTACGGTAAACTCACCAAGGCGCAACACGAGAATCTGTTCCAAAAGCATGTCGAGGCTGGCATTGCCATGAGTGCCCAAAATGCAACCACCTACACGTGCCCGGTCTATGCGAGTCTGCTGTCGTTCGCTCTCACGATTGGCTCTGCCCTGGCCAATCAACGCATCCTATGCATGGCGTATGGATCTGGTTGCGCCGCTAGTATGTTCGGACTGGACGCTACTGCTGCGCCCGTGTACGCCTCAGATTTGCTCGCCGGCCTGCGTGATCGATAGCAAACACCGATTGAGGACGCCCTACTACTTATCAACGCTTTTGAGATGACACATGGACGATTCGGATACGAGCCGTCACATCACAGGAGCTGATAGGATGCAGCCTTTTATCTCAAGGGAGTCAGTGCAATGGGGGTCCGTGCCTACGAAGCTCATTCTGCAGTCACGTTGATCAAGGTAGACTCGCTGGATTCTTCGCGTGTCGTCCGCGTCGAGCTAGCCTAGGACTCGGTGACTGACTCGTTCCTCGAGGAGCTCATCCCGGTCCTGGATCCTGGACGAATCATTGTTTTGGCGTTTGCCACTACTGCCTAGAGTGGCGTCGAAAGCATTGTGGCAGAGACAACCCTTCTCAATCACTTCTCGTCATGAATCAGTCATCTTCCGATCGTCTCCTCGAGTCGCGGGCATACCACAGGGGGGAGAATGCTGATGATTGCGGTTGCAGATCTCGCGATTGCGACGTCTCAGTCTACGTTTGGACTGTCTGTCACGCTTCATCAACCCCTGGGCATTGCCCCCTTGGGACTTCGCAGGCGGGTCAGATCCCACCTCATTCGACGATGGGTGCTGCTTCAAGAGGACCTTGACGCGAGCACGGCACTGAGGAGCGGGTTGATCGAGGTCATTACCTCGAGAGGTGAAGAACATGAGTTTCTTTGCTCTCTGGATTAGCGTTTAGCGTCAGAATCGACCATGGGCTCGCAGATGTAGACGATTCTCCCAGGAGTCTTGGCGACCGATCCCTCAACGCACAGCACCCAGCAGCTTCAATTTAGATACCCCTTGGCAGGGATTGAAGAGATGTTGGTGGACGAAGGCTCTTGCTCTTGGGGGGTGACAGCCGAGTACATTCACTGTCTTTAGAGGGGATGGATACATGCCATGGTGCTGCATACAGTTTCCAGGACTCAGAGAGCACGCTTGGGTCATCACACTGAGGCGAATTCACCGAAAAGGGCGGCTTCTGACCAGCACGCACGATGATTGATTTCGAAAACTCTTACGAAGCTCCGAGCTCCCCTACTTGGTATTTTTCAGAGATACAGCTTGCGTGTATTCAACTGGATGCTCGATGCTGACTGGAGGACGTGCGGGACTCAAGCTCATGGAGAAACATTGTCGAAATGTTCACCCGCTGCGCGCACTCCACAGCTCTCATGGGAAAGTGCGGATCTGCTCAAAAGGGGCGTCGTTTCTGCGTTTCATGATGCTTCTTCTAGTCCATATTCTCATGCGCTCACTCTCGCATACACTGTGACCGTCGCGCCTCGTGTTGGGGCCCGCAACACGACTACGCTACTGCGACCTAGCAATCAAATGGCATATGCAAACGTAGATACCTACTGGAGTGAGCAATATTGTGATACAAGCAATGATGCCAAGCAGTACCCCCCGTCAACTTGTTGATTCTCGACGGAGTGGCATGTCTTCCTTGCAACACATTCATTGACTTGCCACAATTAACCTTGTATTTTTGTTGAATAATGAAGCACGGCGCCGCCAATAGCGGAGGTATCGTACATAGAAAATGTGCTTTCCCTTTCGCTTGCTCGATGAATTGGTCAGAATAGTACAAAGGTCACTCCATGATTGGCGAATGTGTCAAAAGTAGCACCAAAAATACAAAGCAAGGGTCCTTTGAGTCCTATTCTTTTCCACTCAGACCAGAAAGAAAAGGCAACGAATCGATAACTTTGCGTATGGATCCAAACATCGCTATGCGCACAAAACATTCTGCGGTTTCGCATGACGGGACTCGGCATCGCTAGCGTCGATACTGTTCTTCGTCAGATGCAGCCCAGCTCTCATTAACACGTGATCTGCTGCGCGCGTAGTCCACAAGAAACCGCTGATGGTATTTGGACTTTAGCGTATGCGTTCTGCTATTGTGAATTGCCAACATCGCTCGTTCTTGTATCTGACACTGCTTCGGATATCGAGCCACTTGCGACAGCGTCGGATCTGCTGATTGTGGAGCGCCGAGGCAATGCGCACTAGCAATTTGCCCCTGCATTTGGCGCTGGCATGCGCATTAGCATCTCGTTGCCCAACGCCGAAGCGTCTGTCCTCCTAAAGTCGTATCTCCACTCCAGATCAGGAGCCGAAGCTGTCGTGGTTACCTCAACACAATTTCCGAGTGTAGAAGTAACACGCGACCAACGCACGGTGCGCCTTGTAGTTTCTACTGCCTCAATGTCGGTCATCGAACTGAATGACGTAGTCCACTTCAACGCTCAGAGCGATTCCCTAATTGCAGACCTGACCGTATGCATCATTTCGCTTCGGAGAATAGGCTGCTATGCAGAGAGCTGATCAATGTTATTTCAGGGCGCCGGTGCTTATTTTTGCACCGGCGGAAACTTCACGCAGATAACGCAGGGCAGCTCG
>NW_008705804.1:0-1156 GCF_000186865.1 Aureococcus anophagefferens
CCCACTCGGCTGGGGTAGCTGCCCATTTATAGCCCCCGTTATTCTCGGCTCTTTTATTTGCCCGTTCATATTTATCTGCATTTATTTAGATATTTATTTCCTATTTATTTCCTATTTATGGCGCAAATCTATGTTGGAACCATATGGCGCAAAATCTATGTTGGAACCAAGCCATAAGCCTTGTCGAGGACATGGTGAAAAATGGAGTCGCAAGTCTTGGTTCCATCATGCATTTCGCGAATCTACGTTGGAATCATATGGCGCAAAATCTATGTTGGAACCAAGCAATAAGCCTTGTCGAGGACATGGTGAAAAATGGAGTCGCAAGTCTTGGTTCCATCATGTATTTCGCGTCGAAGTCTTGGTTCCATCATCTATTTCATAAACTTTCTACGCGCACTAAGTAATGGGCGTGCGGGTTTTTAATCACCAGGGTATGGAGATGATCAAAGTGTCCATTGAGTGGTATTGGTTCAGGTAGCGTCGACAAACCCGCATTAGATTGTTTCCATCATAGGCATGAATATTGGTTCCATCATGCTTTTCTCGACCACTTGGTTCCATCATACGATTAATCTATCCGATTGGTTCCATCTTAGCAATCGCCCATAAATTAACCCAAACGCGTTTGCTTGTAACACCCCTGGGTCGGCGCAATTAATTCACGGGCCGCGCTGAGCTTACGGCGCCCGCAGTCGGAAGCGGTTGCTGGTCCAAGTAAGCAAAATCTTACCGATGGCGACGCGTGCTGGAAAATTCCAGAGTGCTGGCGAGACGAAAACCGCGAATCGTCCAGAAAAATGTTCGCAATTAATTCGAGGGCCTGTCCCACGCGACCAAACGCGTCGGTTTCTGGGGGGTGGGACAAACAAAAGTCAAGTTGTATTATCCGACCCCCTCATGCTCGATTTGGCTCACACCTGCAGCGACTCGTGTCCGACGGGTAAAGTCGAAGTGCAAAGTCGAACACCCGGAAGCTACCACGCATGGGATGGCCAAATTTTCCTGATATCTACGCTGAAAGTCCATCCCCCGATATGCCCTATATAATATCTCGATGGTGTCGGCAGCTACCTGAGAGGGCTGTCCATCGTCGCCGTGGATGGTGACCTTGCTCATTATTTAGCTACGGACTCATCAAGCCTGTTCAAAGGCA
>NW_008705804.1:33000-37845 GCF_000186865.1 Aureococcus anophagefferens
TTAAATAGACTTCATCTGATAACTTTGGCGGTTTGGATCCACGGAGAGAATAAGCGCATGAAATGAGAGCATTTGGGAGACGTGTCGTATCCGAAATATCTTTCACCTTTGTAGCAGCAACGGCGTAGTTGATCAGCGCAGCCTTGTACCGTTCACCAGACTGAGAGTCGCTTGACCCGGCAGAGACAAACAGACCCCCAAAGACCGCATCATGGTAGGCGCCGCCAAGCGCCAGGCATGTGCAGAGGCGCGTCGGCAGGTCTATTGTAGCCATTCTACCTAGTGAGAGTGCGTCGTCAATTTCCGAGCGTTTGGGGATTGCTGGTGCAACTTTCAGAAGGATTGGCATAAGCCTCAGTGCGACATTTCGGACGGCGTCAAGCTTCTCGCCAAGATGCCTCAGAAGAGCACAGCAAAATTGTTCCGACTCGACTGCAGTCCATCTAGCTCTAGAGTCGAAGCCCATGAAGGGGGTTTCTGCAACTAAAAAGGACAAGCTATCCGAACTCGAGAGCCACGCTGTGCGCTCGCCAAGAGCTGGAATGGTGCTTCCTATTGAGTCTGCATCATCCGAAAATACCGTCAGAACTGACACCAATTCAGTGGCTGCCTCTAGGCCCTTGATCCTGGACCAAGAACCCACGTCTCCGCGCTTATCTACACTGAAATCACTACATGCGTTGGTAACGAAGCAGTTGTGGAGCTGCAGAACTCGAATTCGGGTCAGGTAAGGCGCCCCTACGGTTCGAATTAGGTCTTTCAAGGCTGCAAGAGCATCGCGTCTCGTTTCTGCGTCCTTTTCACCGGCGACTGTGTCATCACGTCGTGCTCGAAAAATCAGAATTTGTAGAACCGCATCGAGTGTTGCGTCATCCGCAGCAAGCAAACGCACAGGTAAAGCCCCGAGACAGCGACAAGCACCACGCGATACATCCGGAGTTGTTGGCTTGCGCGCTAGGCCCGTATATCGAAGGACAGTACGCGCCAAGAGTCGTTCACTAGGTTTCGTCATTGTCTTTGCGAAGTTGTGAAAACCACCAAAATAAGTCCATGTCAAAGCCTTCACGCCTTTCATCGCCGCAAGTCGCACCGCCTCGACAGCATGACTACTGCATTCATCCAAGGTATCAAGGAGACGCAGCTGGACCTTGATCGGGAGAGGAGTGCGGTTCAAAGCAAGGGATTCGATCAACGCACAGGCGGCAGAGCGCACGAGTTCGCCGCCGCGACCACGGTAGAGACGCGCAGCTTCGATCCTAGGAACAATATCGGAAAGTTCGGACACGACGGCTTCGTCCTTGAGGACGAAGGCGGCAACCTCCGCGAGTGCGAGGAGAGCGCCGTGCCGAGCAGCGAGTTCTCGACTCCCGGCCGCAAGCGGGGCAAGCGTGGTGACGACTGTACGTGCAGCGTCCAGTCGACTTGGTGGATGCTCTAGAAGTCTGACGAGCTCACCTAAACTCCTTGCTGTCAGAGCCCGCACTTGAGGATCCCAGTGTCGATATCGGTCTTCAAGAAGATGGTCAAAGAGCGGCTGCCAAAACCCGAGCTTTGCCACCGACGAGGCGACATCCAAATAGGCTCGTTCTCTGTTGCCTAGCGCCAAAAAGTCTGCCACTTGTATTAATTTGATTCCCCCAGAGCCATACATTTTCATGCCTTGTCTTCCAACATTTTCCTGGAGGGCTGCGCCGGCAGCTCGCCGCACGTGGACCTCGCGATCGTACACGGCAACGGTAAGAATCCTATCAACAAGCGCCGGTAGATGGGGTGAAATGATCTGAGGTGCATAGGCACGCGCGAATGCCCAGGCTACATAGCACGCCGCATCCCTGACGTTGGCCCCGATGCTGTGGTTCCCCCGTTGCCGGTCATACTTGAGTGCCGCTGATAGCGCAGAGAATGCGGCAGAGAGCCTGGATGGGAGCAAGACACCAAGCCGCGAAAGTTCTGCGAGGGCGAGACAAGATCCGTGCCAGGCATTGTCGTCATCATGTGAACCCTGGTCGTCGAACACAGAAAGTACGCCCTCAACCACATCATCTGCGATACTGCGTGGGAGCCTGGACGCAATCCGCCCTATACCCTTAGCTGCAGACCATCTCGTCTTCGTCTCACACTCACGCAGTCCCACGAGCAAAGCGTCGACGACGGCTTCAAGCACCTCCTCGGCATCTTCTGCTTCAACCTCGACGTTCGATTCCCCACCCTCCGCAACGCCTGAAGGCAATATGGAAGGTGGTGGCACATCGGACATCATGAGCGTCCTTTTCCCTCTAGTATAGCACCACGAGGCAATTCTTGGTTTCAACAGAGCCACTCCGACACGCCCAGCGAGTTTCACCGCGAGTTGCTTCAAAGGTCGAAATGCAGAATTCGAATCACCAAAGCAAAGTCGGACTCCTTCGAATGTAATTCGAGCAAGAGCTGCAAGACGGACCCTGTCCCCCCGCTTGAACGCAGCTGCAAGGGCTGTCAATGCGCCTGCTGCTGCAAAGATAGGCTTACTATCTGGCTTGCCCAGCTCAAATACCAGATTTGTAGCCAGGTCCACGAATGACTTGAGATGCGATGCGCACACGTCACGTCGAGTCAGGGTCACTGATAGACAAAAGGCTGCTGCGTCCCGTGGCGGTCCTGCATCATTCAAGGTCTCGCTGCAATGCAAAACCACGCCTGCCACGAATGACACGCCGTCCTCCGTGATCGAGTCTACGTTAAAGGGGTTCAACATCAGCATCCCTAGCCAGAGCAGTAGGGTGTACCGTGTGCGCCAGAGTGAATCATGTAGGTGATCATCCAGGCTGGTAAGCGTTACGTACACCGCTTCGAGATCCCGAACTGCATGTGGCAGTGCTTTTGCCACGTGCTTCAGTCCTCGAGCACAGCACAATTCATAAACTGCTTCGCAAATGGTGTCTAACAAACAGTCATTGAAAACTTGCCTTGGAGCTGAAATTGAATCACGTGATAGTCGCCTACTCAACTCAGTTGTCATAATCAAATGGATTGTTCAACGCAGGCAAAAAACTTTGATGCTGACGACATGAGTTTCTCTACTGCTTCCGCAATTTCGCTTTGCGGGGGGTGAAAGGAACAATAGAGTTTAATAGCGGTCGCGCTTTGCTCTCTCACAGATTCGGGCATCAAGCGCCCGTCGCTCGCTTGTTGCACCGCAACGCCATCACATATGTCGTCAATCGTCCTCCAGAATGCTGACTCAATCGCGGTGGACTCTATGCAACGAGACTGAGTGGTCACCATGGTACCCGCTAACGATTATTTTGTAGATTCTTGTGTGAAATTGCATGCGTAGCCATAATCAGCGCCTCCAACTTCGGCGCCTCCAACTCCAGGTCCTGAAAAGGTTCCTCTGCTGCCGTCCGGCTCTTTCAGACTCCTTGAT
This sequence comes from Aureococcus anophagefferens, assembly GCF_000186865.1. Taxonomy (NCBI): domain Eukaryota; class Pelagophyceae; order Pelagomonadales; family Pelagomonadaceae; genus Aureococcus; species Aureococcus anophagefferens. The sequence continues at coordinate 36,407 of NW_008705804.1, forward strand.
CTCCTTGACAGGTGCGGCACGCCGGGCGCTTGGGAGTCCGTCCACTAAAATTGAGTCGCGATTTTGAAGCACCTCCTGCGCACGTTATGGGCTGCGACCGGGGCCCCGGGGGCGGGCCTGGAGATCTTCTTAGTACGGACTAATCGCGCGGTGAGGCTCAGCGTCCGCGAAAACTTGCGCGCGTCGTCTTAGTCCGTACTAAGAAGGCGACTTCACGTTAGGGGGGGACGAAAATCGGCCGATTGCAGATCGTCGAATTTGGCGGCGCCGCCCAGTGCGATGGATAGAGGGCATCTAACTGATAATCAAAGAGACTGGGTTCGTGGAAATCGATCCGGATTTCGTAAAGTTATGGCTTCGCGAAGCCTCGGTTTTTTTCCTATGGGGCTGGACGAATCCCATTTCGTTCAAGGCTGGAAAATGTTGAAAATCGTGGTGCGTCTTTGGCAGGAGAAATCAGTCTCATTCCCGTACTTTGAAGGTCCGTTACTTCCCTGGGAAGGCTACCTGTATGGCATAGAACTCATTACTTTGTACCTTGAGGGAGGATCTTACTTGCCTCCTTTAGCTCAGGCTAGTGGGAGATACGAAAGGCCAAGTGGACGGAAACCAACAGATGTCAAAGTCTGGAAGCAGCCGGAATCTTTCCTTAACATCGATATCACATATGGAGATGGGTCTATCAAACTTTCGCAACCAGGGTTTATCGACAAACTTCTCCAGATAGCAGAAATGCAAGACGCAAACCCAAGAATAAGCATCCCATAAATGGAATTCACAGTCGAGTCTGAGATGAAAATTAAAAAAGAAACTGTAAAAAGGAGGAGGATCTCTCTGTAGCTGCGCTTCCGGTGGGAGCGATTTTGTCCGATATGGATCGCATACGCCTTTTTGCTACTTGCGTCGAGTATGGTAAAAGGTCGTGAACTTCGCGGCCTGTACGGAACTAAAAGACTTGTAATCGCCGCATGTGATTATCCTCCTCCTCAATCTAGCTGTAATCTTCACTAGCCCGAGAATTTGAGGGATACAAAGCGCAGCCGGGTGGAAAACCGGAGTGTAATTTTAAAGCCCTTAGCCCAGTGTTTCACAGGGTCCATCCGGGTTGGATTACCATCCAGAGGAGGCTTAGCGCCTGGTGGAGTGATGCAGCTTGCGAAAGTACGCGAAGGGGTCTGCCGGAGCGATTATGTCCCGTGGAGGCCACGGCTCCGGGGGAGCCCAGTCCGTGCGCCGATTTGGTACGGCGCCTGGGTTTCCTGGGCTAAGTCTGAGGCTGATGTCACCCTATTATCTGCAGTAGCCATAGGTGGTACCCGAGGCCTATTTTCCCTTCTCAGAGGGGATTCTTTCGACAGCTAGGTCGTTCTAGCACTCAATAGACCCGGGGGCACTTGAGTCGGCGCCAAGATGCATCAAAGCCAATCTGAAACAGCGTT
>NW_008705805.1:0-1807 GCF_000186865.1 Aureococcus anophagefferens
GAGGGCGGGCCGACGCGGGAGCGCTACGTCCAGTCGGCCGCGTCGCTCGTCGCGCTCCTCGCGCCGCTGTTGCGCGACGAGGTCGCCAAAGCCGACGAACGGGGCGCGCCGCTCGAGCTCCGGCTCATGGGCGTGCGCACGTCCGACTTCGAGGTCAAGGTCGCGCCGCGGGCGCCGGGCCAGCGAAACCTCGAGGACGCCTTCGCGCCCGCGCGGCCGCCGTCGCCGAAATACCGGCCGCCCGGCGGCGCGGATGTCGACGCCGCGGTCCTCGCGGAGCTGCCCCCGGACATCGCCGACGAGCTCCGGGCGCAGATGGGCCGCGACGCCGCCGTGTCGCGGCGGTCGCCGCCACCGCGGGCGCCGCCGGCGAAGCCCGCGGCGGCCGCGCGGCCGAGCCCGGCGACGCGGTCCATCGCGGCCTTCTTCTCCAAGCCGGCGCCGCGGCCGCCGCCGCCGGACGCGCGGCCGCCGGACCCGCCGCCGGTCGACGAGGGCGCCGTGGGCCGCGTCGTCGAGATGGGCTTCGGCCGCGCGCGCGCCGTCGCCGCGCTCGCCGCGTGCCGCGGCGACGTCGAATTGGCCGTCGCGCGGCTCCTCGGGGACGCGCCGGGCTAAGGGCCGCGGCCCCGACTCGAAACCTACCTCGGTGTCTTAGGAGGCGCGCGAACCCCGGCGCCTAGGCCTTCTGGGCCTTTTGCTGCTCCTGGAGCTGGCGCAGCCGCTTCTCGATCGTCGCCTTCTCCGCGTTGATCTTGGCCATCTTGCGCCGGGACGTGGACATGCCGCTGCTCGGCGTCGGCGGCGCGGACGCGGAGATCATGGGCAGCGGCGCGGCGCCGGCGTACCCGCGGGCCCCGGCGCCGCGCGGGAAGCAGTCCTCGACGAGCGCCGCGTAGGGGAGCGTGTTCGACCCGGAGACGTCGTACCACGTCACGAGCTCCCGGAGCCTGTGCCGAAACCAAATCTTCAACCCGACTTCAATGTGAGCGTATTCGAATGTTTTGACACAATCTCTTCGGCTGGGCTTCGAGAACTCGACGAGAGCGATCGATCCGTCCAAAAATCAGCCGAATCGACTTCGATTTGACCGAGCTAGAGAATTCTCAAGTTTGGTCAGGACCACCCAAACCAGTGGTTGGTTTCGGCACAGCCTGGAGCTCCCGGTCGTTGAGAGGCGCGCGGAGCTCGCGCGCGAGCCTCGCCAGGTCCTTGGCCGTCGCCGCGCCGGAGCCCGCCTTGTCGATGCGCAGCAGCGTGCCGTGGAGCAGGTCCCGGGGCGGGATGGGCTGGCCGCCCTTGGCGGCGCGCGTCTTGGGCGCGGCGCGGAGCACGGCGGCCCTCAGGCGGTCCTTCGACTCCGCGATGGACGGCGGCAGCGCGACGGCGACGTCGCCGTCGGCCCGGGCGCTCGGCGGCGGGCCCGCGGCCCGCTTGGGCACGGGGTGGGAGATGAAGTGGGGCACGGCCTTGGCGATCTCGTCGACGAGGTCCATGTAGTGGATCTCGCCGTCGCCGAAGCGGCCGCGGTTGCCCTTGCGGTCGTAGTAGCGGACGATCTGCCGCGCGTGCATCTCGCTCATGTCCATGCCCACGCGGTTCATGGCGCCCATGAACTCGCGCACGTTGAGCTCGCCGGACGCGTCCGAGTCCCAGAAGAGGAAGGCCTCGCGGAGGATGGACTGGACCGTGCCGCCCTGGCTCAGGATCCGCGCCTCGACGGCGTAGCGGAGCTTCACCTTGAACTCCTCGGCGAGCGCGTTCTGCGTCTTCTCGTAGGGCCGGCACGTGAAGAGCGACTCCAACA
>NW_008705805.1:2788-4596 GCF_000186865.1 Aureococcus anophagefferens
TCTTCTGCGAATCTGCTCGCACGACAGCTTCAGGTCCATGGCGCGGAGCCCGCCGGCGTCGCTCCAAAGTGCGGGGACGTCGCCCGGCCCCGGGCGGCGGGGACGCGAACCGGAGCGGGCGGGCGTCGGGACCGGCCCCGGCGGCGGACGGCGCCTGTGAGGCTCGAGCGCTGCTCCCAGCGCCGTCTATTATGTATCCGAGATAGATCGACTTGCCCTCGGCATGGTGAGGTCTGCCGCGGAGATTGTTATTATTTTGTATTTGAGGCTGAGCCTGGGAAGGTTAAAATGAAATGCAACAATCTTGATCCAGCCCCGATCCGAGATAATCGCCGGCGAGCAGCGATATTTAACCTTCCTCGCGCCGCGTTCGAGGCGTTCCGCGGGCCCGATGGCGCTGACGCCGGGCACGCGCAAGGTCATCAGGGAGTTGATGGAGGATAAGAAGGAGGGCATACTCAAGACGCCGGAATTCGAGGACCGGAGAAAGCGGGTCTTGGATGAGGCCGACGAGCGCCACGCGGCGAGCGCTGCGACGCCCGCGGCGCCGGCGCGGGAGCCGCCCCCGCAGCCCGCGAAGCGCGGGCGGACCGCGGGCGTGGCGAGGCGGCCGCGCGGTAGTGAAGGTCAGGCATCAGAGACCCAGAGACTAGAGACCTGGGCATCGAGCATCAGACCTGGGTTTCAGACTAAGAGAGACCTGGGATTGAAACCCAGGCCCTCGAATTACGAAAAAAAACCTAGAAGTCGCCCAGGGCGTGGTCCAGGTCGCCGGCGGTGGGCCACAGGTGGACCACAATCACCTCCATCACCTTCAGCAGCAGCAGCAGCAGCAGCAGCGTCGTCGTCGTCGTCGCCGCCGCCGCCGCCGCCGCCGCCGCCGCCGCCGCCGCCGCCGCGCGCGCGCGCGCGCGGGCATTCGAACCTACAATCAGACACAGAACGGCATAGGGAAGGCCATTTTAGCTCAGTGGGTGAAACTGTGACGGTAATATAGACGGGATCCCGAAATCGAGTGGGCGCGCGCGCAGCCCGCAGCCGCAGTGATCGACCGAATGTACTCCGCCAAAAGGATGGGGCAGCGCCGGCGCAACTCACTGGCGTGCTCCAGTGCACTTCCTTGGCCCGGGATGGGCCCCGATAGCGGTTCTGGCGGCGTCGGGGCAGCCCAGACGTCGCATGCGCACTCCTGCGGACAAACGGGTTGGGGCATCCTGTCGTCAAGCGGCAAACATATCTGTAATTTATATAGGGGGGATAATAAAAAAATGGACCTCCAAAAGACCTGGGTTTCATACTCAAAAAGACCTGGAAAAGCATCAAACCTGGGAATCAGACCAAAAGACCTGGGTTTAAAACCTGAGCATCGGACTTCACTACCGCGCGGCCGTCTGTCCGGGGCGACCGGGAAGTGAGCGCGTCGTCGAGGGGCGCGACGTCTACGACGGCCTGCACGACCGCGCGTTCCTGGGTCTTGCGGAAGCGGCAGAGCCGCGCGAGGAGCGGCGGCGCGCCGTCGACCCCGCACGCGCGGTCGACGGCCGCGCCGAGCGCCGCGAGGAGCCGCGCCTCGGCGGCGACGGGGAAGCCGCCGCCGCACTTGCGGTCGACGGCCGCGACGGCGGCCGCGTGCGCGGCGACGGCGCCCCGGTAGAGCACCCCGTCGAGCGCGAGCGAGGCCGCCGGCGCCGGAAGCGCGGCCTCGGACAACCCCCGCCCGCTCCCCCGCCGCTTCGACGCGCCCCGCCCGCTCCGCCGCCGCTTCGACGCGCCGACGGCCACCGGGAGCGCGTCGAGGAGCGACCAGC
>NW_008705805.1:5539-6788 GCF_000186865.1 Aureococcus anophagefferens
AGCGTGCCCGACCTGGGCAGGAAAAGAGTGCGAAATTCCCAACTTTGGAGGCTCCTCTCTCGGTCGTTTTCCACTCGTTTCGGCTAACTTTTGGACGAGCGATCATCTCTCGGAACGGTCTCGAAGCGCGGATGCTTTTTCCAGAACGCGCGCGCGCGGAACACTCATGTTGAAGCGAACTTGAATCACTCTTTTCCTGCCCTGTGCCCGACGCCGTCTTGTGCGTCTTGACGAGCGCGACGCGGCGGTGCGCGCGCGCGTGGGCGCTCGCGGCGACCGCGGCCTCGAGGACGCGCTCCACGGCCGCGGTCGACGCGTTCGCGCCGAGCTTTTCGACGCGCGCGGCGACGTCGGCGACGTCGGCGCCCGGGCACTCGAGGCCCGCGGCGGCGGCGGCCTCGTCCGCGACGTCGAAGGGCGCGGCGGGTTTTGTCGCTCTTGCGGAGCAGAGTAGCGCGACGAGCAGCGCCGTCCGCATGTAGCGGCCCCCGCCGACCCCGGGGCGACGACGACCGCGCTCGGCGGGTGACGCCCCGGGGGCGGAACGGGCGCGGTCGCGGTCGTAGCGAACGCTTTGACTCGGGCGTCGCGACGCGTCGTATAAGCGTGTGGCGAATTTATAGTGATGCCACCTTACTCTGCGCCCTGTGCCGCCGCACGGGCCCCTGCGCGACGGTCCGGCCCCGGGACGGGGGGCGGGGACGGCGGGCACGGGGGTTCCGGCACGGTAAATGCGCTCAGGGCGCGCGGCCCGGCACGGGCCCGGCACGCGGCACGGCACTCGGCACGGGCCCCCGGGCACGGGCCGGGCACGGGCCACGCGGCCCGGCACGGGCCCGGCACTCGGCACGGGCCCCGGGCACGGGCCGGGCACGGGCCGGGGAGGCCCGGCACGGGCCCGGCACGGGGCCCCGGGCACGGCCCGGGCACGGGCCGGGGACGTGGCCGGGGACCGCGGCACGCACCGTCGCGCAGGGGCCCCTCGCCGCGGGCCCACGAGCCCTACTGGAGCGCGTTCTACGCGACGCGGAAGCGCGAGCCGACGAGCTACCGCATGGCCGAGTACGTGCGGTGCGTCTACTGCCCCGCCGCGCCCGCGGAGCCCATGCCCGCGCCCCGCGCGTCCGCGGCCGCGCGGGACGGGTCCGCCGCGTCCATGCAGCGGCGCCTCGTGCGCCTCGCGACGGCGTCGACGAGGGGGTAGTCTAGACCTGTCGTCGCTGTCCAGCGACTTCTGGTCTCGACTCGG
>NW_008705805.1:8275-9823 GCF_000186865.1 Aureococcus anophagefferens
CCGGCGAACGCCGCGACGCTGTTGAGCACGTCGGCGGCCTCGTCCTCGGTGTCGATCCAGCGCCGCAGCGCGGCGACGTGCTCCTTGAAGCAGCGCGTGGCGGCCTTGTAGTTGGCGTGGACGGGCGGCGGCTTGGGGGTCGGCGGCGTCCCGGGCGTGCTCGGCTTGGCCTGCTTCTTCTTGTTCCGCTGCGGCGTCGGCATGGGGGCTTCGCGAGCGGCGGCGCGACCGGCGCGCGCGCCGGCGATGCGCAGCGGCGCGCGCGGGCGACGGGGTCTTTCGCGCAGCGCTCGAGACCGCGGCGGTGGCGCGTCCGGGTGCGGCGACCGTGGAGCCGAGCGGTCGGCGCCGAGGCTGGGCCTCCCTGCACCCAGAGTGCTCGATGGGTGCAACCAAAGGATACACAAGGTCTAACGCATTCAGCATGGTGGCGGAGACGACGGCGCGCGACGCCTTCGAGGACTGCGTGCAGTACGCGAAGCGGCACAACTTCGGCGAGATCCTCCAGGAGTACGTCGTGCGCGTGCTCCGCGAGCGGCCCAGCGACCCCGTGGCCTTCCTCATCGACGAGATCACGAAGCGCCCCTTCACGCCCGCGTCGAGCGCGGCGTCGAACCCCTTCTTCCGGGACCCGCTCCGCGACGGCCCCGACGCGCGCCTGCGCGTGGCGGCGTCGCCGGGCCTCTTCTTCCGCGAGGCCTGCGCCCAGTGCAAGGGCCGCGTCGAGGCGGCCTGCGCGTACGACGTGCCGACGGTCGTCGTCCACGGCTCCGTGACGACGGACCAGTTCGTGCGCACGGCGCGGGGCGCGCGGCTCGCGGCGCCCGGCGAGCAGGACGATTTGAGCCTGCGGGCGTTGGACGATGCGACCTGCGCGCCGAAGAACCCGGAGTCGGGGCCCTACTGCGTCGACGTCGTCTCGGCTTTGGTCTCCATCGAGATCGCGCGGCGCCAGGGCATGTACGAGCCCGCGCCCTCCCGCGAGGCCATGCGCGACTTCGCGCCCCAGTTCCTGCTGGGCTACCTCCGGGGCCTGGGCCAGACCAAGGCTGAGTTTACGACGCTCCGGGAGAAGTACGCCACGGGCGAGCTCGACTTCCCCTTCGCCGACGGCCTCGAGCCGGCCCTGTCGCCCGGCGCGCCGGCGCCCTTCCACGAGCCCCTGCCGGCGTCGGAGGCGACGGGGAAATACGCGCTGCAGCACTCGTCGCGGTGCGCGGAGATGCGGAAAGCAACGCTCGACGCGGACGACGCGGTCGTCAACGCGGTGCAAAAGGCCTGGAACGCCACGGAGGGCGCCTGCGTCGTCGTCGAGGCCGGCCGCCTGCCGGGGTCCCGGACGCTCGTCGCGTTGGCCTTCGACGGGGGCGCCGCCTGCAAGCTCGTCGAGGCGTTCCCCGTCCCCGCGAACGGCCTCGAAGGCCTGGAGCGCGCGAATCTGGCCTGCGCGGCGGCGCTGCCGCGCTTCCTCGGGCGCCTGGAGGGGTTCGCGGCCGTCGAGCTCGAGACGTTCCAGAGGTTCGAAGCGCCCGTCGCCGACAAGAAGTC
>NW_008705806.1:0-1393 GCF_000186865.1 Aureococcus anophagefferens
GGCGCAGGTCGCGGCGCGGCCGCCGACGTCGTCGCAGGCCAGGGGCGTCGCCGCGCCGCCGAGGACGCAGTAGGACCCCGCGCAGAGCGCCGCGCCGAGCGGCGGGTCGAACGCGACGGCCACCGTCGCCGCCGCGCCGAGCGGCAGCGCCGCCGGCGCGGCGGCGGCGGTCCGGTCGTCGTCGTCGTAGTAGTAGAACGCGACGCTCGCGCTCGACGCGCCCGTCGCCGCGTCGACGACGCGGAGCGGCGCGGACGCGACGCCGGCGCCGAAGTCGAGCGGGCCCGCGGGCGGCGCGCGGCACGTCAGGACGTCGCCGGCGACGTCGGCGTCGACGGTCGCGGCGCCGAAGGCGCAGCGCGTCGCGTTCGCGGCGAAGGTGCCCGCCACGACGACGACCGTGCCGCCGCTCTTCGGCGCGCGCCGCGGCGCCGCGGCGGCGATCGCGACGCGCGCGCCGTAGACCAGCGGCAGCGCGTCGGAGAAGTCGACGCCGTTGTTCGCGACGGCGAGCGACGCCCCGCCGGCGTAGATCTCCGCGGGCACGGCGCAGTGGACGACGCCGGGCGACACGTAGACGCCGACGGACGCGGCGGCGCCCGCGCGGCACGTGAGCGCGGTCCCGTTCGCGAAGCCCGATCCGGTGGCGACGACGACGTCGCCGACGGACGCCGACAGCGCCTCGAGCGTCGGCGGCGCCCCGGCGTAGGAAAAGGCCGCCGGCGCCGCGGCGCCAAAGTCCGCGCCGTTGGCCGCGAGCGCGACGGACGCAGCGCCCTCGCGGGCCGCCTCGGGAGTCGCGCAGCGCGCGGCGACGACGAGGCCGTCGACGACGTCCGCGGTCGCCGCGGTCGCCGCGGCGCCGTCCTCGAGGGCGTCGCCGACGAAGAGGCAGGTCCAGGCGTCGGCGGCGTCGGCGGCGTGGTTTCCCGCGAGCGCGACGGTCAACAGCGTGCCGCCCGTCGTCGCGCCGCCCGCCGGCGCGAACGACGCCGCGGCCGGCGGGTCGCGGTAGCGGAAGGGCACGGCGTTGGACAGGGCGCCCGTCGGCGACCGCAGGACAAGGGACACGGCCTCGCCGCCCGCGGCGGCGGCCGGCGGCACGCGGCACCGCGGCGGCGCCGCGAGGACCGGGGTCACGGAAACGCCGAAGACGCACGTCCACGCGTCGCCGGCCTCGAGCGCGTCCTCGAGGCCCGGCGCGTCGAGGGCCGCGTCGCCGCCGCCGGGCAGCGCCGACGACGACGGCGTCGCGCCCGCGAGGACGACCATGGCGCCCACGGCGAGCGACAGCGACAGCGACCGCCGCGTCTCGCGCCCGTCGGCGTCCGCGGCGACGATGTCGAGGCTCGCCGTCGCCGCGGGCGTCGCGCCCATGGTCAGCTGGACGCCG
>NW_008705806.1:5670-9708 GCF_000186865.1 Aureococcus anophagefferens
GAAGTCGTCGACGGTCACGGCGGAATCGACGACGCCGAGCGGCGCGCGCGCGTCGACCGACCGGGGCCCGGCGGGCGCGGCGCGCGGCGCGCGCGTGAGGAGCTTGAACTGCTTCGTGCGCGTGATGCGGAACTGGTCCTCGGGGAACAGTTCGCGCGCGAACGCGATTGTCAGGCACGACGACGTCACGACCGCGTGGGCCGCGGCGACGGCCGCCTCGTCGTCGAGGCACGCGACGGTCGCGTCGGGGGGCGAGGGCGCGGGGCGCGCATCGGTGCGCGACATGATCCGAGGGTCGGGGCGGCGCGGGAGGTGGCGTGGAAGTGGAATGAGGGGCCTACTTCAGGTGAGTTGAGCTGTGAGCCTCACTATCCAAACCGTCAAAAGTTCAAAACTAAGGGACAACTTAAACCACGCGCCCGGCGGGATGTGCCTAGCGCTCGCGCTCCTCGCGCTCATGCCGCGCGCCGCGATCCTCCCCACGACGCGCGTCGCCTTCGTCGTGCCGTCGCTCGAGGCGTCGCTCGCGGTCGTCGGCTTCGCGGAAGCGGCTCCGGCCTACGACTACCGCGGCCCGCGCGCGCGCGTGCCGCCGCCGTTCGCCCTCCTCGCGCTTCCGGCGCTGGTCGTCGCCGCCGCCGCTCGGGCGCGCGCGAACAAGATCGCGCCGTCGGTCGTTTGCGCGCGCGCGGCGGCCGTCACGCCACGCTCGAGCCCGACGCGGGCGCCGAAGAGCTTCCTCCACGAATTGCGCGCCTTCGAGGCGCAGGTGGAGCGCGAGCTCCGGCTCGCGAACGCGGCCGCGTGATGCTCCGCCGCCCGCGCGCCTCCCCGGCCCGCGACCTCGTCCGCGCGCTTCCGCTAAGTTCCCCGGGCCCGACGACGAGTTTTACGACGCGCGCGACTCTAGAGCTCTATGCTTCGGAGCTCCTAGGGGGACGTCGAGGTGGGCGTCGTGGGCGTCGCGGGCGTCGTGGGCGTCGTGGGCGTAGGCGTCGCGCTCGGCGTCGGGGACGCGATCGCGCGCGCCTCGTCGACTGCGTCCTCGAGCAGGCCGCGCATGAAGTCGAAGTCGTCGGGCATGTGTCCATCGCGAGCACCTTGCTGGCCTCGCGGCCGCGGCCGAAGGCGTCGGAGTTCATGGCGGCGCGGTAAAGATCGAGCGTGACGGAGTCGAGCATGGTGAGTGGGAGGTCAGATAGCTTTGGAACTCAGCTGATCTTCACCAACTGCCAACTGCCAACTGCCACTTTGCCATGGCCTCCCGCGCGCCGCCCTCAAGCTTCGACTCAGAGTCGTCGAGCGACGAGTCCTCGCTCTCCTCCGGCGACGAGAGCTCCGACGACGAGGAGGACGTCGCGCCCAAGCCCATCGAGGCCGCCGCGGCCGACGAGCCCGCGGCCAAGCCGGCCGACGAGCCCGCGGCCGCGCCGAAGCCCGCGCCGACGGTCGCCGCGTCGCCGCCGCGCAAGCAGCGCAAGGTCGACCCGGAGAAGCTCACGCTCTACCTCCTCGCCGCCGGGTGGACGAAGGTCTCGATCAATCATCAGAGCAATTGGCTCGACACGTTTGGCGTCGCCTACTCGAGCTCCCGCGCGATCCTCACGGCGTACCCCGAGCTCTACGACCACTGCGCGTAGGCCGCGGCCACCACCCAAGCACGGCCCGCGCCGCCCACGCGCGCCCCGCCCCCCCGAAGCCCTTCGCGCGAGGCCGCGTTTTGGCCGCTTCCGAGAAGCGCGAGAACCCGCGGCCGCCCGCGCGCGCGCAACACGACTAAAGCTTACCAAGCGCGTCGCGCACTCGGGGGGAAGGCATGCTTAGGCCGATGCGCGCCGCCGCGCTCCGGGCGGGGGCCGCTTTGCGCGCGCGCGAGTCCGACTCGTTCGTCGTTGCCCGAGGATCGGGGACCTCGCGCGCGGCGGAGGGGTAGGGCTTCGGCGCCTAGTCGTCGAAAGCGAAGGTGCGCGAGTCCTTCTTCTTGAGCGCGGCGGGCTTCTTCATGGCCTCCCAGTTGACGCTGACGACGGACGCGGCGTCGTTTTCGAACTCGGCCTCCTCATCGATCACCGCGCACGAGCTCGGCGCGCGCGACGCCTGCGGCGAGCAGCGCCCGCCGTACGCGGACCACGCGGTCGCGTCGAAGGCGCGCATGCCCTTGACGAGGGCCTTGAGGCGCGGGTTGGAGGCGGTAGAGGCGTTCATGGTGTAGAGGTTGTGAGATTTGGGTTGTGAGTGAAACAGAGCCTCGGCCCCTCGCCCTCACCACGCCTACCGCCGCCCCCCAACCGCCCTCCGACGCCTCCGGAGCCCATGCCGCCCCGCAACGCGGCCTTCCTCGAGGTGCTCACGGCGAGTTGCCACGCCCGGGGCGCGAGGGGGCCGGCGGTGCCCTGCGCGCCGCTCCTGCTTCCGCCCCCGCCGGCCGCGACGCCGCGCGCGCTCGTCGCGGCCGTCGTCGCGACGTTGCTCGCGCGCAATCAAGCCGGCGTGGTCGTCGTCGCCGCCCTCGTGCTCTGGGCGAGCCGCGCCGCCCGGCGCGTGAGCCGCGGCCGACCCCGGAAGCCGGCGCGCTTCACGGCCGTCGTGACGCCGCGCCGCGCCGCGGTCGACGGCTGAATCGCGAAACCCAAGCATGCGCACTCCGGCGCACGGGGGCCACCGCGCGATGCGACCGGTTTAAGGCCTCTACGGGCGACTCCTCGCGGCGTGGCCGCGTCGCCGGAATTTCGCGGAATCCGAGAGCGGGGCCGGCGGACCGCGCGCGCTAGGCGCTCCCTACGCGCGAAAACGCTCGCGAAGCTCGTTAAGCACTACGCCTAGCCCCCTGCTCACGGGTCCTCGTGCTCCGGCGACGGCGTTGCGCGCGCGCGGCTAGGGGCTCTTCGGCGCTTCCGGGGAGTCGCGAAGAAATCGATCGTCGAGCACCACGAGGGCCGTCACGACGGCGACCGCGGCCGGCGCATCTTCGCCTTGAGCGACGGCTCCGCGTAGGACACGACGCCCTGGGCTCCCGGGCGCCGCGCGCGACGCTTCGCGGGCCGCGCGTGGTCGTCGAGCTTCAGCGACGCGTCGTCGGGCGAGCGCGCGCCGCGCGTCGACGGCGAGCTCGTCGACGACGTCGACGCGGACGGCGGGCTCGGCGGCGCCGTCTGCGTCGACGCGTCGGCGACCGTCGGGCCGGTCGTCGCGGCGATCAACCTCCGTTTCAACGCCCTCACGGCCCCGCTCAACGCGACGGAGGCCGCGCGCCGCTGAACGAGCTCCGCCGTGAGCTGTCGATTGTTCTCCGCGAGGGCCACGAGGGACAGCTCGACCGCGGGCGGCGCCGGCGCCGGCCGCGGCGCGCGGCGCGGCCGGCGCGAGGTCATTTTGGACAGGGGCTTTTTCGAAGCTTCAACTATTTTGTTGAAGTAGCGTGAGAGCATGGGGCAGCATGCCTGCCCCCCTCCTGCGCGCGCGTGGAGATGCGCCGCCGCGGCGAGCCGCAGCCCATGCGGCGCGGCCCGGCCGTCGCGCTCACGGCTGCGACCGCGCGCCCATCGCTGCGCGGCCGTCGACGCCGTGGCAGGCCCTGCGGCGCCGGTTGGGGGCCCTCGATGGCCTCCGAGCGCCGCGCGAGCGCGGCGCGGCGCTCGACGGCAGCGGTCGAAGCCGTGCGCGTAGCGACACCTGGCATGCATCGCTTCCACGGAAGCCTCGCACGAGGCCCGCGCGCCGCGGCCAGCCCCGTCAAGGACCCGGCGCCTTTGGGCCGATACCGCGCCGCGACGGTGGGACCCGCGCCGGCGTGAGCGCGGCGCGGCGCGCTGCGACGCGATCCCTGCGCCACGGCGGACGGCTCCCCGAGCGGTCCGGCGGACCTACTGCCGCGCTCGCGGAAGGCGCGTCGCGGCGATTCCGATTCTTCGGTTGAAGTTACGACGCTGATGCCCACCGCGGCCCGAAAACGGCGACCCAGCGGCGGGCGCGGAGCGAGCAGTGATCCTTTAGGGGTATGGTCAGGCGCCCTCGCGTTCTTGGGCGACCGAGGCGACA
>NW_008705807.1:0-4115 GCF_000186865.1 Aureococcus anophagefferens
TTAGTTGAGTGCCATCGCGCAGGACTGCATCGCGCAGGACTGCACTGCAACACACCAAATTTTCCGCTTCAACATTGAACTTCAACTTGAACCCAGCCACAACACCTTACACGAGCCCGATGTCGTTCTCCTTGTCGTGGTCGCCGGGCTCGAACGGGGTCGCGCCTTCGACGACGGTGACGTCGCTGGGGCCGAGGTCGGTGTACATGGGCCCCATGAACTTGGCGCTGACCGCCTCCCCGCTCCGCTCCGCCTGGTCCTTCAGCTTCTGCGCGAGCTCGTAGGCGAAGGCCTCGGGGTCGCGCGCCGTCGCGTCGTCCTCGTCCTCGTCGTCGTCGTCGACGTCGTAGCCCGGCGCGCGGCGGTCGAAGGCGCAGGAGAGCGAGAACCGCGGCCGCTTCGTGCACGGCCGGTCCTCGACGGGCACGGTCCGCGCGAGGTAGACGACGAGCCGCCCGGGCAGGGGCAGCACGTGGTGGGCCGCGCCGGCGTCGTCGTGCACGACGAGCGTGCCGCCGTCGGCGTGGGACCAGTCCCGCGGGTTGACGAAGAGCGTCGCGATTATCTCGCGGTCGTCGGCGTCGTCGTAGGGCGACCAGTCCTCGCGCTTCGCGCGGGCCGACCCGTCGGGCGCGTAGGCGGCGAGGCGGACGGCGTCGGGCACGGCCAGCGCGTCGTCGAGCTCCAGGCCCCGCTCGAGCTCGTAGGCGACGCCGACGACGGCCTGCACCGCCGCGCGGTACGCCATCGCGGCCTCGTCGTCGGGCTCGTGGCGCTCGAAGACGTCGAAGAGCGACGCGTCGAGCGCCGCGATGGTCGGCAGGCCCAGGGCCACGGGCAGGGGCGCCTCGGCCGCGCCGTCGTCGCCGCGCGCGGGCCGCAGGCCCCCGCGGGCCAAAGCGCGGGACGCGTGGTCGTAGATCGCGTCCGCGTCCTCCTTCGCCAGGACGTCGTCGAGGACGCAGAAGCCCCGCGCCTTGAGCGACGCGAGGGCCTCCCGGCCGGGCCCGAGCTTGAAGGCCGTGCGCGCGAGGACGGTCTCGAAGGGCGTGTGGAGCACCTTGTCCTCGCGTTTTTTTTCGCCGGGTTCGTCGCTCGCCGCGGCGCTCGCGACGATGCGCTCGGCGATGCGCGTCTCCGCGTCCTCGAGCGTGCGCAGCATGACGTTGACCAGGTCCTCGCCGGGCCCCGCGGCGCGGAACGCGCCCGTGTCCTCGAGCTCGTCGACGCCGCCCGCGCTCCCGAGGAGCGCGCGCGCGAGCCGCAGCTGCTTCTTCGCCTCCGTGCGCGCGACGGTCCCCGCGGCGCTCCGCGCCGACGCCGCGTCCGTCGCCGCGCGCCGCGCGCGCGCCGCGCGCACGCGCGCGACGACGGCCGCGTCCGGCGCGCCCTCGGCGATCAAGGGCAGCACCGCGGCCTGGCCGCCCGCGCCGTGCTTCACGAGCGCGTCCTGGAGCGACGCGACCGTCGCGCCGGGCGCCATGCCGAGCCCGGCGGCGATGGCCGCCACGTCCGTCGTCGCGCTGTGCTCCAGGGCCAGGGCCCGGCTCAGCGCCGTCGCACTCGCCGTGCCGTCTTTGGCGCCGACGCGCGCCACGGGGTCGACCGTGGCCTCGGGCGCCGCGGGGGCCGCCATGAGCGGCGCGTCGTCGTCGGAATCCACGATGTTGTCCCAGCGCGAGTAGTCGAAGAGGGCCGCCATGCTGCCCGAGAGTTTGCTTGAAAATGCAACCCGGTCAAACATTGCCCTGTCCGCGAATCCGGCAAGCATCCGGCAAGCAAAAACCGAGGCTGGGTGCTTGGTGCGGCTTGTCGCACGAAAGTAGGCACCCGTGGGAGCAGCGCATCGACACGGGAGATCACCCCACCGCCCCGCGTCGTCCGATGGCGAGCATCGACGCGACGGCCGCCGCGAGCAAGACGGTCCAACGCGATGTGTGCATCGTCAACCTCGTGCTGTCCGGCGCGGAGGACGACGTGCGCGCGTGGCTGGGGACGCCGGACGGCGACGCGAACCTCGTCGTCGAGCTCAACGGCATCTCCATCTGCCTCGCGGCGCTGGCCATGTACCGCGGCGCGTCGGTCATGCGCGTCCTGCTGCAGGACGGCGCGGACCCGGACGCCGTCGCCATGGGCCAGCGGCTGTTGGTGACGGCGATCCAGCAGGATCTGAACGAGGTCGTCGAGCTGCTGCTCGAGTTCGGCGCGTCGGTGGCGCCGCCCGCGGGCGCGGGCATGAGCCCGCTGCGCCTCGCGGCGTTCAAGCACAAGGTCGACACCGTGCGGCTGCTGCTGCGCCACGGCGCGCGGCCCGACGACGTCGTCTCCGGCGTCATCAAGTCGGGCCCGCCGAACCTGCTCGCGATCCTGCTCCGCGCGGGCGCGGACCCGAACGTGCTCCCGAACTCGCCCTTCCCGCCGCTCTTCTACGCGGCGTCGCTCTCCGACGACCGGAGCGAGGTCGTGCGCGTGCTGCTGCGCTACGGCGCGCGCGTCGACATGACGCGCCACGGCGCCACCGCCGAGGACGCGGCGCGCCACCTCGGCGGCCACGCGAACTCGATCAACCTGCTCTCGGACGTGCTCGCCGCGGGCAGCTGGCGCGCGCACGTGCGCGAGCCCTGCGTCCAGCTCCTGCTCCTCCGCGTCCTCTGCCAGCGCGGCCGCGCGTCCGCGCCGCGGGGGCCGCTGAAGCGCCTCTTCTCGGCGAGCTTCCGGAATTCGGGCGCGAAGCGCGCGGCGCGCGGCGCGTCGCTGCCGGACCCGCTCTTCTGGCACGTCCTCACCTTCTGGCGCTCGAGCCGCGAGGTCGGGTGATGCGTCCTAAGCGTATTTTTTTGGCGACTGGGTATGTATAGAAATACGGGGGGATGCGAAGGGCCGCGCGCGTGTCGCGGGCGGGCGAGTCTTGTGCTTGGGGGCTTGCCTAGTAGCGGCCGCCGCCGCCGTAGCCGTGGTCGCGGTCGTCGTAGCCGCCGCCGCCGCCGCCGTAGCCGCCGCCGCCGCCGCCGTAGCCGCCGCCGCCGCCGCCGTAGCCGCCGCCGCCGCCGCCGCCGCCCTCGTCGTGGGAGAAGCGGCAGCTAGAGCCGCGCGTGCAGCGGCCCTTCTGGAAGTCGAAGCAGATCTGGGTGCTGCCGCCGCCGCCGCCGTAGCCGCCGCCGCCGTAGCCGCCGCCGCCGCCGTAGCCGCCGCCGCCGCCGTAGCCGCCGCCGCCGCCGCCGCCGTCCTGCGCCGTGATGCCGCCCGTGACTTGCTCCGCGCGGTCTTTGCCTGTAGATCGCGCGGGGTCAGCGGCCCGTTGGCCCCGAACCGTTCCCGAGGGCACGGACCTGGCTCAGGCTTTGCGGGCGTTTGGGGCGAAAGCGCGTCTCGACCCGTCGCGCGTCTCGTCCCGTCTCGGCCCGAGCCGTGCGCGTCGCGTTCCGCGCGCCGTCTCGTCCGGCCCAGAGCCCGCGCGTCCGCGCGTCCGTCCGGTTCCGACCAAAGCCCACTCCACAACACGTCTAGGATCGGCAGGTCACGGGATAGCTACCGCGGCGCTCGTCGAAGACCTTGACGAAGTGGACCGTCGCGCCCTCGGAGAGCGCGTTGCCGTCCGTGATCTGCGACACGTGGCAGAAGAGGTCGTCGCCGCCGTCGTCGGGCTTGATGAAGCCGAAGCCGCGCTCGTTCCAGCGGCACGCGACGCCCGAGGCCTTGCCGTAGCCGCCGCCGCCGCCGCCGCGGTCGTCGCGGCCGCGCGAGCGGCTGCGGCTGCGGTCGCGGCGGGAGCGCTCGCGGTCGCGGCTGTCGGAGCGGTCGCGGCGGGAGCGCTCGCGGTCCGGCGAGCGGGAGCGCTTCGCGGGCGAACGGGAGCGGCTGCGGGACTTGCGGTCGGGGGAGCCCATGATTCTTGTTGCCTACGCCGTGAGCGTGATCCCGCGCGACGGCGCGCGCGAGTGGGAGGGCCGTTCTGGGCCTGCGGACGCGGCAGCGGACGACAGACGGCGGCAGGCGAGATGGCGAATGGTTAATGATCCCGCCTCGGCGGTGCCGGCATCGTGCCGTGTGCCGCTCGAGGATCTCGACCTCGAGCGAGGAGGCACGTCGCCGCAGCGTCGCGCACCACCACCGCA
>NW_008705807.1:8405-9739 GCF_000186865.1 Aureococcus anophagefferens
CTCGTCACAGGACGCTGCGGCACACCAAGAGCTCCGTCGGGCTCCGCGGGTCGGGCGTGAGGAAGCGTAACGCCGCGACGCGCCGGTGCGGGGGCACGCAGAGCGCCACCGCCGCCTCATTGCAGAGGTCCAGTTCGAGCTTCGCCCGCCGCTCGAGGGCCGACCCGGACCGCTCGCCCGTCTCCGCGCCGCCGAGGCGGATCGCCTTCATGGCCCAGGACCGCCCGCGGACGTCGACGCGGTAGACGTCCCCAAAGGCGCCGCTCCCGACGAACGCGACGACCGTCGCCTTGGCCAGCGGGATCGTGTCGCCCTTCTGGAAGCGCAGGGCCTCGCGGGGCCGCGACGGGCCCTGGACGTCGTTCGCGACCATGGACCGGAGCGCGGACGCGCCGCCGCGCCCCGCCGCGTAGCGCACGCTCAGCGACTCCGCGCCGCCAGAGCCGCTCCCGCGCGGCGACGCCGCCGGCGGCGGCGACGCGGCGCCGCCGTCGCCGGCGCGCCGCGCGCCGAGGCCCAGGTCCCGCGCGGCGTCGCGCACGGCGCGCATCCTCGACGGGTCGAGCGGCCGGCCCTCGAGCGACGACGACAGGTCCAGCAGCCGCCGCGCGGGCTGCTCGAGCGGCCGGCCCTCGAGCGACGACGACAGGTCCAGCAGCCGCCGCGCGGGCTGCTCCAGCGCCCGGCCCTCGAGCGACGACGACAGCTCCTGCAGCCGCCGGGCCGCGCTCTCGCGGCCCGCGGCCGCCGCCGCGTAACCGCTGGCGCGCTTCGCCGCGACCTGCGCCGCCGGCTGCCCCTCGGCGACGGCCCGGAGCACCTCGAGCGGCGGCGCTTCCACGGACGACCCGTGGCCCATTGTCCTAGTGGCGCGCGTCCATGCCGCGACGGCTCATCAACCATTCCATGCCGCTACGGGTCATATCAGAGCAATCATTCCATGCCCTTCTCGGCACCTTCCTTCGCCCCCGCTCAACGAGTCGTCACCGTCGACCCGCTCAGACCACTTCTACCCGCCCCGGTATTAAAAAACGCGCCCGGCCGCTAGTAGGTGCGGTTGCAGTCCGTGAGCTTGAGGCCGTCGCGGTAGTTGGCCTTGGTGATGGGCGCGTAGATGCGGCCCGGCTTGTCCCAGTAGCCGCGCGTCGCCTTGCGGACGACGACCTTGATCTTCTTCTTCTTCGGGTAGACCTTGACCTTGCACTCCTCGGGGACGATGTCGCCGTGNGTCTTGAAGCAGAAGGTCCAGGACCGCGCGCCGGCGCGGTGCTCGAGCAGATCCGCGCGGATCTCGAGCGAGCAGCGCGTGAACGTCGACGTCGTGCCCGCGCGGC
>NW_008705808.1:0-1099 GCF_000186865.1 Aureococcus anophagefferens
CGACGTCGGCGTCCTGCTCGAGGCGCTCCGGATCCCGGCGCCCGACGCGTCCGCGCCGGGCACGCTCGTCGTCCGCACGGCGGGCCTGCGGCCCGGCGTCGCCATGGAGAAGCGGGACGCGGGCCGCGGCTCGTGGAAGGAGGCCGCGCGACGGGTTGAGCGGATCGTCGCCGACGCGCCCCAGCTCGAGGCCGCCCTCGTCTTCGCCTTCACGCGCGTCGCGGTCGACCGCGCGGGCGTGGGCCTCAGGGCCGCGCTTCCTCGGGAGCGCGTCGTCACGATCCACGGCGGCGACGGCACCGACGCGAAGCGGGAACGGCTCCGCGACTGGACCGCCTCCGCGAGCGAGCCCTCGCGCGCGCGGGTCATGGTCCTCAACGAGGCGGGGCACCGGGGCATCAACCACCCCAACCTCGGGACGATCGTCGTCGCCCAGCCGCCCTCGAGCGTCCCTGCTCTGCTGCAGCTCGTCGGCCGCGCGGCACGCGGCGCGGGCCAGGTGGGACGCGTCGTCTTCGCGTTCCGGCGCGGCGAGTACTTCCAGGTCGCGGCCACCCTGCGGGACGACCGGCGGAAGCTGGCCGCCTTCTGCGAGGTGGTCAGGCTCTGCGAGACGGTGGCGGACTGCTGGCGCTCCGTCGCCGCGACGATCCTCGGAGACGAGCCGGCGCCGGCCGCCGCCGTCGCGCGGTCCGGCTGCTGCCCCGCGTGCGACGCGAAGCTCGCGGCCGCCGGCGCCTCGGCGCCGCACGTCGAGCGGCGCGCCGTCCCGGAGATCGCCCAGCTCTGCGACGCGGTGCGCGCGGCGGCCGAGCGCCGCAAGGACCAGGCGACGTTCCGCGCGCTGACCGCGGGCGCGCTCGCGTCCTGGGGCTCCGCCTACTCCGCCGGCGCCCGGGAGCGCGTCGTGCTCTCCCTCCTCGCGGCCGAGGTCTTCGTCCTCGAGCCCGCGAAGGAGCCCGCGCAGTGCGTCCGCTTCGTCGTCAACGAGGGCGCGTACGCGGAGCGCCGCCGCACCGACGCGTGGTCGGACATCGTCTTCTCGTCGAGCGAACTCTAAGCTGCCATGGCCGTCGCGGGTTTCTAGTAGTGCCCTGGA
>NW_008705808.1:2254-4253 GCF_000186865.1 Aureococcus anophagefferens
CGCGCAGCCCGCCGCGCGGGCCCCGGGGGGCGCCCGGCGCGTCGCTGGCCATGGGCGGTGAAGCGGCGACGCAGGCGACGCAGGCACGGCGAAGCGGCGACGCCCCGGTCCGTCCTTGGTTTTTACCACAGGCTCCATGATGCTCATGTGTGCTCGCCTCGAGGCGAGATCCCTCGTTTTGACATACACATTGTTTGCCATGAAGTGTCGATGGATTGCGTTTACCCGACAATGCCGACGATTTGCATTGCCTCGTCCAAGGACTAGCGGGCTGCCGCCCTCAGCTGCCAGACGCGTCCTAAGGCGTACCTCCTGTCCGTCGCCGGAGCCAGCGCCCACGTCCGGCCGGACGCGACCGGTCTTCCGCCACCCGCCCGCTGCGATTACTACCTCCCGTCGGCGGGTCGCGGGCCGCAAGGATCCCGGCGAGGCCCGGACACCTCCGCTAGGAGGCGCGCACGGTCCCGCGGAGGGCGGGCCTCGGCGCGCGTCGTGCGTGCTCCGGTCGTCGCCGATCTCCCAGGTCGCCGTCCACGAGCTCCATGATGTCGGACCCCCCGGCGGAACACAGCGGCGGTGATCGGTCGACGCGAAACGCTCCGTCTGGCACCCAAACCATTCGTTTTGGGGGCTCTTCGAGGCCGTCTCGGGACGAAACCAGCTTTTCCACGCCGATGTCGCAACCCGGAACAACTCCGACGCCTTGGCCCGCTCGTAGCACATGGTCCACGCCTTCGACGACGGCCAGCCCGCCGCCAGCGCCCACAGGCGCACCGCGGCTCGCGTTTTCGGTCGGAGCGCTTCGGCGCCCGGCGGACATTCGCGAGTCCCCCAAAAATCAACGAGCCACAAAAGATGCGTCGCACCATCGACTCGCACCATGATGTCGAGCATCCGGTTGCAAGAGCGCCCGAGAACTCATCGATTCGCCGCCGCATGGCTGGACCGCTTCGGCGCGAACCTTCCGCGACCCCGTTCTCGGCCCCTACTATGTCTCGCAGCGACGCGCGAACGACGAGCGACTTGTCTGACAAGGTCTCTCGCGATCCGCGCAGCCAGATGTCGGTTTTATGCATGTTCCTGAGATCTCCCTCGGTCGCGCAGCACATCGTCGCGGGATGCCTGCGGGGCTTCGCCGTCTCCGAGTTGGCCGGGGGTCCGCAGGCGGGTGCGAGGCGCCGGGCTCGGGGGGTAGTTAGGGTAGGAGGCCTGGTAGGAGGGCTCGAGAGGAGGGGTCCGGCACTCGACGCCGGCGCCGGCTCGCGGCCTGAAAGGATCACCACGGCGCGCGTCGCATGTCACAAGGGAAAGCATGGTAGTTTTTGGCCCTCTACATTGTCCACGTGGAAAGAAGGCCGTGGCCGCGGTCCGCCGGCGCGATGTACTTCGAAAAACCATAAATGGACCGCGGCCGAGCCCCCTTCGCGAGATCGCCGGACTCGCTGGCCGCAACCGGCTCGCGTCGCCTTCGGCGGCGCGTGCGAGAGCGCCGAGCCGCGACAAAACACCCCCGGCTAGGTTTTCGGAGCAATATGTGAGAGCATGTGCATGCAATAGCGTTCGTGTCTGTCCATCGTAGGCGTCTAGGAGCTCCACGTCAACGAGGCAGGCCCCGCCGGTGAACCGCATAGCGGGCCCGGCGGGGAGCCCTGGTCTGGACCCGCATAGCGGGCCACCAGGAGCTCTACGCGCTCGACCACAACATGCTGCGACTCGCACTCGCTCGGCTGGGCGGCCGTCGCGGCCGCGACCGCCGTGCGGACGCCGCGGCCGCGACCGCGCGGCGGCGCAGACCGCGCGCGGCGAAGGCGCCGAGGTCACGGCCGCGACCGCGCGGCGGAGCCTACGTCCCGGACGCGACGCTCAGCTCGAAGCCCGCGGACGCCGACGAGCGCTTCGCGGCGACGGGCGCGCGAGCGCCGGCGGCCGGCCGCGGTCCCGGCGTCGGCGCGGCCTTGGCCGCGACCGCGCGCTTCCGCATCTTCGGCGCGAGCCGCGG
>NW_008705808.1:5643-6793 GCF_000186865.1 Aureococcus anophagefferens
GAGGTCGTAGCCGAACTCCGCGAGCGTCAGGAGCGGGCTCCACGAGCCGCCCTTCGCGTTGCCCGCGAGCTGCTTCAGGGCGCCGACGAGGCGCGGCTCCAGCTCCTCGCCGGCGTCGGCGGCGGCGGCGAGGCTCGACTCGAGCGCCTCGGACGCCGGGCGCCCGCCGAGGTCGTAGCCGAACTCCGCGAGCGTCAGGAGCGGGCTCCACGAGCCGCCCTTCGCGTTGCCCGCGAGCTGCTTCAGGGCGCCGACGAGGCGCGGCTCCAGCTCCTCGCCGGCGTCGGCGGCGGCGGCGAGGCTCGACTCGAGCGCCTCGGACGCCGGGCGCCCGCCGAGGTCGTAGCCGAACTCCGCGAGCGTCAGGAGCGGGCACTTGTTGACCAACGCGTCGAGCGCGCGCGTCACCTCATCGGCGAGCGGCACGCCCTCGGCGTCGGCGGCGGCGACGAAGACGTCGCGCGCCTTGGACGCGGACTTGAATTTGCCGACGTCGTAGCCGTGCGCGGCCAGGAACGCGCGCGGGCTCCGCGTGGGGCCTGACGCGGCGGCGAAGAAGCGCGCCGCGCTCAGGAGCGCGCGCGGCGCGGGCTCCGCGCCCGCCTCGGCGCGGTCGACGATGCGCTTCGACCGCTCGACGCGCGAGGCCGCGCCGGCCCGCCCGACGCGCGGGTCGTTCTCGTCGCCGCGCGGCTCGGTCCAGTCCGAGTACGCGGGGTCGTCGAAGACCGCGGTCGGCTTGTAGACCGCGCCGGAGGAGAAGCTCGCCGACCACATGAGCGGCGACGCGGCGAGCGGCACGATGTGGTCGCGCAGGCCGCGGAACGCGACGGCCTCGAGCTCCGCGAAGAGCCACCGGTTGATGAGCGACTCCGGCGACTTAGCGCACGGGTGGTGCCCGGCGAGCACCAGGACGTCGCCCTTCGGCGTGAAGACGAGCTGGGCCTCCCAGTAGGACGGCGTCTTGCGCGGCTTCTCGCCCGCCGCGGCGAGGAGCACGTTGGCCGCCGCGCGGAAGACGGCGGACACGTCCGCCGACCGGACGTCGTCGCGCGCGAGGACCTCCTTGTCGAAGGCCTCGCGGCCCATGCGGCCCAGGATGGTCACGGTGTGGAAGTCGGGCACGAGGTGCTCGCGCACGGCGTCGAAG
>NW_008705808.1:7789-9628 GCF_000186865.1 Aureococcus anophagefferens
TCCGACGGCACGTCGACGTCCGGGTCGGCGTGGCCGAGCCAGGCCACGGAAGGCGGCATGGCCCGCTGGATGGCGGCGCCGAGCGCCGCGAGCGGGTCCCGCGTGACCGCGCACTCGTCGAAGAGCTCGCCCGCGTCGATGCCGAACTGGGAGAAGTTCTCGTCGAGGAGCGCGCGCAGGATCGCGGGGTCGCGGACCATGCGCTCGAGGCCCCGCTGCTGCTGCAGCTGCCGGTACGCGTCGGTTCCGGGGGGCACAAACGTCGAGGGCGGGCGCTCCGCGTAGGGGTCGTCGACGCCGTCGTCCTCCGTGGACGCCATGGTCGCGTCCGAGGAGTACGTCTTCGTGATGATGACGAAGGCCTTGGCGCCGCGGCCGCCCTCGCGCGCCGTGGCGCTGTGGCGCTCTTCGGCGTTGTAGCCGCCGTCCTCGCCGAAGTGCTTGAGCCGCCAATTGCGCGCGTGGCGGAGGCCCTCGAAGCTGGAGTACGTGCAGGTCTTGCCGGGCCCGCGGAGGAACTCCGTGACCTTGGAGTGGTAGGGCACGATCGCCCGCGGCTGGCGCCAGGAGACGGCGTGTTCGCGCTCACCGACGAGCGCCGACGGCGCTTCGACGCCTGTGGCCGTCAGCTCCGTCTCCATCGACGCCGGCTCGTCCATCGCTGTCGTGACGCGGCGCGCGACGCGACGGCGCACGAAATGATCCGACCGAGGTCAAGGAACTCACGTGTGGTGCAACGGATCGGCGCAGCGAGGGATTGCGCGAGGTCAAATCAACTGCGACTTGCGATCGATATTTTTGCCGCAGGCGAGGAGCTCCCCTCGACGCCTCATCGGGAGCCGTCCTGGAGGCGACCCAGGACACTGGCTGCCCCCGGAGGCGTCGGCGGAGGATACACACTGGACTTTGCATCGGGAGCGCTCGTCTAGACTTCCGGCACGGGATGCGCGCGAAGATGCGGTCGAGGCGGGCGCCGCGGCGCGGATGAAGACTAAGTACACGACAGCTCATAGAAATTCCTAAATCGCCCGGTCAGGGCGTATCCCCGGGCGACCGCGGTCGTCGTCCGGGCGTCGGCCCAAGGCCGCGTCGTCGTCCCACGGATGTGCACACTCGCCGAGCGGGCCCGCTCGGCTCGCCCCGCCGCGACTTCGGACGCTGGCCTCAACGTATCCGTTCTGAGAAACGCCCTCCCGGGAGGCAGCCCCGCCGTCGTCGTCCTCCTCCGGCCATGCGCGTCGCCCTCGCCGCCCTTCTCGCCGCGTCCGCGGCGGGCGTGCCCGACGCTGAGTACCTGCGCGCCGTCGCGGCCGACTTCGACGGCCGCGCGGCGGACGGGTTCCCGCCGCGGCCGCCGGGCGCCGCGCTCCTGCTGGCCCTGGGCCTCGCGGCGCTCCTCGTCGTCCGCGACGTCCGCCGGGCCGCGGGCCGGCGCGCCGCCGGCGCCGGCGACCTGCTGGCGCCCGCGCTGCTCGCCGCGCTCGCCGCCGCGGCCGCGGGGCCCGCCGCCGCCGCGGCCGCCGCCGCGTTCGCGGCCGCCGCCGCCGCGGCCGCCGCCGCCGCGCCGCCGCCGGCCGAGGCGCCGGACCTCGAGCGCGGCGCCGACGCGCCGCCGGCGGCCAAGACGCCCGGGGCCGCCGGCGCCGCGCGCCGCGCGGGCGCCGCGCGCCTCGTCGACGCCGCGTCTGGCGCGAGCGCCGCGCGCCTCGCGACCGCGGCGGCGGCGACGAACACGGCCGTCGCGACGACCGCCGCGGCGACGAACACGGCCGCCGCGCGCCTCGTCGACGCCGCGTCTGGCGCGAGCGCCGCGCGCCTCGCGACCGCGGCGGCGGCGAC
>NW_008705809.1:0-2226 GCF_000186865.1 Aureococcus anophagefferens
TTCGACGCGCGCGTTTCTCCGCGCGACTTCGAGGAGACCTACGTCGGCCCGTTCGTCGCGCCCGTGGCCGCGGGCGCCGCGGCCGCGATGTGCAGCTACAACGCCGTGAACGGCGAACCCGCGTGCACCGACGGCGCGCTCCTCCGAGGCGCGCTCCGCGGCGCCCTCAACTTCACGGGCGTACTCGCGACGGACTGCGGCGCGCTCGAGGACGCGGTCGCGCGCCACAAGCGCTACGCGACGGAGGCCGAGGCCGCGGCCGCGGCGATCGCCGCCGGCGTCGACAGCAACTGCGGCAAGGTGCTCACGTCCGCGCTGCCCGAGGCCCTGGCGGCGGGTTTGGTGCGACCGGACGCCCTGCGGCCGCCCCTCGAGCGCCTCCTCGAGGCGCGGCTCCGCCTCGGGCTCTTGGACGACTGGGACGCGGACGCTCCCGTGCCGCGGCCGGACGTCGACGCCGTCGACTCGCCGGCGCACCGCGCGCTCGCGCTCCGCGCCGCGCGCGAGGGCCTGGTTCTCTTGCAGAACCCGAACCAGATACTCCCGCTCGACGGCCGGGGCACGCTCGCCGTGATCGGCCCCAACGCGAACGCGTCCATGAACCTTTTATCGGGCTACCACGGCACGCCGCCGCCCGACTTGCTCCGGTCGCCGCTCCAGGAGCTCGAGGCGCGATGGCGCGGAGGAAAAGTGGTCTACGCCGTCGGCTGCAACGCGTCCGGCGCCGCGACGGCCGCGCTCGACGAGGCCGTGGACCTCGCGAAAACGGCGGACGTCGTCGTCCTGGGGCTCGGCCTCTGCGGCGACAACTACGGGGGCGGCCCGCCCAAGGAGGACGCGACGTGTTTCTCCATCGACGAGGCCGAGTCCGTCGACCGAACGTCCCTCAAGCTCCCCGGCGCCCAGGAGGCGCTCTTCTCGAAGATCTGGGCCCTGGGCAAGCCCGTCGCCGTCAGGGCAGCAAAAGAGAGCGAAATTCCCAACTTCAAAGGCTCCTATCTCGGTCGTTTTCCACTCGTTTCGGCTGATTTTTGGACGAGCGATCATCTCTCGGGACGGTCTCGCAGCTGGATGCTTTTGTCGGAACGCGCGCGCGCGGAACACTCACGTTGAAGCGACGTTGAATCACCCTTTTGCTGCCCAGGTCGCCGTCTTCCTCGTTTCCGCGGGCGCCGTCGACGCGTCCTTCGCGAAGGACAAGGCGGCGCTCCTGCTCGCCGGCTACGGCGGCGAGTTCGGCGGCGTCGCCGTCGCCGACGCGCTCCTCGGCGCCTATAACCCCGGCGGCGCGCTGACGGCGACGATGCTCCCGGACGCGGGGCTGCCGCCGTTCCGCGACATGGCCATGCGGCCGAGCGCCGCGTCGCCGGGCCGCACGTACCGCTTCTTGGACGAGCGCCGCGTCGCGCCGCTCTGGCGCTTCGGCTTCGGCCTCAGCTACACGGCCTTCGCCGTCTCCCTGGCCGGTCCGACGCGCGTCCCGCGACGCGCCGCGACGCGCTTCTCCGTCGTCGTCCGCAACGTCGGCGCCGTGTCGGGCGACGTCGTCGTCGCGTGCTTCGTCGCCGCCGTCGGCCGCCCGGACGCGCCGCTCCGCGAGCTCTTCGACTTTGCCCGCGTCCGCGACCTCGCGCCCGCCGCGTCGACGAAGGTCTCCATGGAGTTGCGCCCGCGGTCGCTGTCCCTCGTCGACGAGGCCGGCGTCCGCTCGACGACCGCGGGCGCCTACGACGTCCGGTGTTCCGCGGGCCGCGTCGCCGACACCGAGGACATCCGGCTCACGGTCGATTAAAGTCCCCCCCCTCCTAGTGCGCCTCGAACGCGTCGGCGTGCTTGACCATCGTGTCGAGCGTGTGGTCGAGGAGCTCCGTCGTCAGCAGGTCGCCCTGGGCGACGACCATGCGGAAGAAGTTGATCTCCTCGTTGCCGTACTGCGCCTCGCCGTAGGCCTGGAAGCCGATGAGCGCGTCGCCGTCGCGCTGCATGGCCGACTTGACGAAGGGCTGCGCCTTGGCCAGCGCCGCGAGATCCTCGGGCGACCGTTCCACCGCCGCCGCGCCGGCGGCGCGCGGCGTCCGCAGGTGCTTGGGCACGACGCGGAAGAGCACGTTCGTGAACGAGTGGGGCGCCATGACCAGCTCCAGCGCGCCGTCGTCGGCCTCGCGCCGCTTGATGGCCTCGACGGCGTGGTCCGCGAGCGCCACGCAGCGCTCCACGCGCGCGCGC
>NW_008705809.1:2967-7351 GCF_000186865.1 Aureococcus anophagefferens
ACTCGTCACAAAGACCGCGCACGAGATCGCCGCGTTCATGAGCTTGTGCGGGTTCACGGCCATGGAGTCGGCCTTCTCGACGCCCGCGAGCCACGTCGCCTTCAGCGCCGGGCTCCAGAGCGCCGCGCCGCCCCAGGACCCGTCGACGTGGTGCCACACGGGCTCGTCGCACTCGTCGACGACGGCCTGGACCTCCTCGAGGTCGTCGAACGCGCCGCGGACGGTCGTGCCCGCGGTGCTGCCGACGAAGAAGGGCGTCTTGCCCGCGGCCCGCGCGTCGTCCATGGCCTTTTTCAAAGCCGGGCCGCGCACGCGGCCGCCCGCGTCCACGGGCACGGAGACGAGGTTGTCGTCGCCCAACCCCATGATCCGCGACGCCTTCAAATACGAGTAGTGCGCGTCCGCCGAAACAAAAGCGCAGAGCGCGCGCCCGCCGGCGGCGCCGCGCGTGCGGCGGCCCGGGTCCGCCGCGTGGGCCGCCATGTGCATGCCGTAGAGATTCGACGCGGACCCTCCCGGCGTCGTGAGACCGTCGCACGCGCCCTCCCAGCCCACGAGCTCCCCGACGCGCTTGATCACCGCGCGCTCCACGAGCGTGAACACGGGCGCGACCTCGTAGGTGTGCGCGTTCGTGTTGCAGGCCGCGACGAGCCACTCGCCCGCGAGCGCCGCGTCGTCGACGCCGCCGTACAACTGGTTCAGGAACAGCGGGTGCCGCGTCCTCACGGAGTACTCGAGGGCCGTGCGGCAGGCCGTGAGCAGGTGACCGTCCTCGTGGCCCGCGGCGCCGTCGAGGCCGATGGGCACGCCGGCGCCGGCGAAGGCCGCCTCGATCTCCGACGGGCTCGCGAAGTTGAGCACCTTCGTGTCCGCCGCGTCCCGCGAGCTCGCCTCGCCGAAGTCGAGGAGCTCGGGCGCCAGGGCCTTGGTCAGGGACAGGCCGCTGCGCGGCACGGCGGACAGGGCCGAGGCCACGTTCGCCAGCGCCAGGAGCGTGGAAGCTTTGCGCGCCATGCCTGCTCGCCGATGCGCTGGATTTATTCTGCCACTTCACCTCCGACTGGTTGCAGCTGGAGTGCTGCGCGATGGGCATCGATTCTCCCTCTAGCGCAAGCCTCTGACGCCCTCTAGTGGTCGCTAACAATCGCAGCGATCGCGCATAAGTCATGGGCAAGCACGAAAAGAAGAAGCGCCGGCGGTCCAGTTCCTCCAGTTCGTCCAGTTCCTCCAGCTCCTCCGACGGCGCCGCCAAGCAGCTCCGCCGCGAGAAGAAGGAGCTCAAGAAGGCGAAGAAGCGCCTGAAAAAAGAGGCGAAGAAGGAGAAGAAGCAGGCGCGCAAGCTCGAGAAGCGAGCGCTCGAAGCCGCCGCGCCGCCGCCGCGCGCGAACCCGTCGCCGCGGCCCGCCGCGGCCGCGCCGCCGCCGCCGTTCTCCGCGCTCGCGTCCGTCGTGTCGCCGCTGTCGACGGGCTACACCAAGGACAGAGCCGGCGCGTCCGCCGGCGCGGGCTGGTCCCACCGCAACGACCGGCCCGCGGACGCCGCCGCCGACGGCCGGCCGCTCACGTCCCTCGCGCGGCGGCACCGCGAGTCGCTCGCGCCCCGGGACACGGCCCTCGAGGTCCTCGCGCGCGAGAAGGACAAGGACCGGGATAAGCGCGGGTGATGTCGTAAACAGCGACGGGGGTGCGGGGCGGATCTCATCGAGGCGCCTAGAGCTTGAGCTTGCGGCCGGCGATGAAGCCGATGGTCAGCAGCGCGAGCGCCGCGCCGACCTTGACGAGGACGTCCGGGACCGCGACTTTCGTCGCCTTGCCCGGGCACGACGCGCAGGCGCAGTCCGCGCCGCACTGGCAGTTCGGGCCGCAGGTGCACGTGCCGAGGGCCTTGGCCGGGCAGGCGGCGCTCTGCTGCCCGCACTTGGCGGGGCAGGAGGCGCAGGTGCAGTTGTCGCCGCACTGGCAGTTCGGCCCGCACGTGCACGTGCCGAGCGCTTGCGCCGGGCACGCGACGGACTTCTCGCCGCACTTGGCGGGGCACGACGCGCAGTCGCAGTTGTCGCCGCACTGGCAGTCGGGCCCGCACGTGCAGGTGCCCAGCGCCTGGGCGGGGCAGGGCTTGCCCGCGCCGCTCGCGCCGCAGTTCGTGACCTCGGACGTGTAGCCCACCGCCTTGAGCGCCGAGCGCATGGCCGCCTGGGCGCACTGGCAGTTGGCGCCGCAGGGGCACTTGCCGTCGTCCTTCTTCACGCACTTGCACGCGCCGTCCTGGACCTCGACGGTGGCCGTCTGCGTCTCGAGGTCGACGGCGGCGGAGACGACGAAGTCGAGCTCCTCGAGGGTCGCGCGCACCGTGCCGCTGCAGGAGCCGCAGTTCATCTTCTTGGTGATCTTGAGGTTGATCGTCTGCATGGCGGCTGTGCGGGGCGTCGAGGAGTTGAGCGGGAGTGTCGAGGAGGTAATGAGGTGCGAGCGGGAGTCACGAGGAGGTAATGAAGGTGCGAAAAGCACGAGGCGGTGCGATCAGAGCTTGATCAAGGCTGTGTCCAATGCACAAAAGCCTCGCCCACTCACGTGCACCTTCAACGAGGCCTTCAACGGCCGTCGAAGGCTCGTCGACTCCACATAAGCTCCACATGGTGCGAATTTTAGGCTCACGTCTGCGAGGCGAGGCTCGGGTAGTCGGCGCCGTCGGCTCCCAGCGCCGGCAGGCGCTTGGGGCGGATGCGGATCTGGCCGTAGCCGTCGCGCGCGACGAGGAGGATCGCGCTGTCGTTGCGCTCCTTGCCGAAGTAGTTCCGCGCGGAGAAGAGGGTCACGAGCCGGCCGCCGTGCATGTACTTGTAGCCGTGGCGGACGTACTGGTGGGAGCGCACGACGACGTCCACCGCGTTGTCGTCGCAGAACTTCTCCGTGACGTCCGGGCCGAAGGTGACGATCTTGCCGCCGCGCCTGTGTGGAAATCAAATCTTCAACCCGACTTCAATGTGAGCGTATGCGATAGTTTTGACGCAATCTCTTCGGCTGTGCTTCGAGAACTCGACGAGAGCAATCGATTCGTCCAAAAATCAGCCGAATCGACTTCGATTTGACCGAGCTAGAGAATTCTCAAGTTTGGTCAGGACCACCCAAACCAGTGGTTGAATTCCACACAGCGCCGCGCGGCGAGTTGTGGACGCCGCGCCGCATGTCCGCGTCGGAGTCGGACGGGTCGGACCAGAGGGCCTGCGTGACCCAGGCCTCCTCGCCGCCCAGCGACGCCAGCGGCCGCCGGATGTCGTTGAGGTCCTCGAGCGACCACGAGCCGTCGCCGACGCCGCCGTGGACGACCAGGATGCGGTCGCCCACGAGCCCGGCCAGCGGCAGGAACGCAAACACATCAAAACAGGCATCGTAGACCTCCGGGTGGTCCGGGAACGTGCGCGCCACCGCCGCGAGGAAGCTGTCCTGCTTCATGTTCTCGGACGTCGCCTTGAACTCGTGGTTGCCTGTGTGGAAATCAAATATTCAACACGACTTCAATGTGCGCGTAATCGAACGATTTGGACCAGACTCTTTCGCTGTGCTTCGAGAATTCGACGAGAGCAATCGATTCGTCCAAAAATCAGCCGAATCGACTTCGATGTGACCGAGCTAGAGAGTTCTGAAGTTTGGTGGGGACTTCCCAAACCAGTGGTTGGAATCCACACAGGTGGTTGCCCCGGAGCAGGTAGATCCGCGTCGGGTACAAAACCTTCAGCGCGAAGAGGAGCGCCACGACCTCGCACTGGTGCGTGCCCCGGTCGATGTAGTCGCCGTTGAAGACGTAGCTGCAGAGCTCGACGTCGCCGCCGCGCTTGTGCGACGGGAAGCCGAAGCTGCCGAAGAGCACGAGCAGGTCCCGGAGCTGGCCGTGCACGTCGCCGAAGATCTTCGTCGGGAGGCGCGCCCGCACGAGGCCCGGCTGGCCCGCGGCGATCTTCTTCGCCGCCGCCGCGAGGCGGACGACCGCGGTCGCCCACCGCGCCTCGTCGCCCGCGCCGAACAGCGCCTCCAGGCACTGGCCCGGCCCGCCGAGCCAGTCGCGGTCGAGGACGTCCCGCGGCGCGTCGCAGCAGGCCCGCGCGAGCCGGAAGCCGTTGTCGACGACGGACGACGCGAGGTCGAAGAGCCGGCTCCCGCGCTCCGCGGCGCCCGGCCCGCGCCACTCGAACCTGTGTGGAAATCAAATCTTCAACCCGACTTCAATGTGCGCGTAATCGAACGGTTTGACGCTAGTTCTTCGGCATTTTCTCGAGAGCTCGAGGAGAGCAATCGATTCGTCCAAAAATCTGCCCAATCGACTTCGATGTGACCGAGATAGAGAGGTTTGAAGTTTGGTCAGGACCCCCTGAACCAGTGATTGGGT
>NW_008705810.1:0-2186 GCF_000186865.1 Aureococcus anophagefferens
ACTTGGAGCGGCTGGTTCTTGCGGCCCCGCCGTCCGGGCGTGGGCAATCCCGCCTCCGCGTCGCCGTCGGCCTCCTCGCCGAGCACGGACACGAGGAACGACACGAAGACCCAGATCGTGTAGGCCTCGTAGCCGTCGCGCACCATGCTCAGGCCCGGCGCCGCCAGCGGGTAGAGCAGGCTCAGCCAGCAGCACAAACCGTAGATCGGCGGCATCCAGAGCAGCGCGAGGATCTTCCGCTGCACCTCGGGGAACGCGAACGCGCGGCTGTGGCTGAAGGCGCCGGCCGCGGCGATGAGGCAGCAGAGGAGCGTGAACGTGCCCGCGATCCAGTGGTAGATGAGGTCGCGCTCGTCGTCGAGCTTCGCGCCCGTCGCCTCGCGGTACTCGCCGAGCGACTGCTCGAGCGCGTCGATCTTCGCGTCGAGCCGCGCCTCCGCGTCGCCGGCGGCCTTGTCCGCGTAGCCCTGGAACGTCGCCGCCTCGGAGCTCTGTTTCTGCTGGAGCTGCGCCACGTCCTTCTTCTCCTCCTTCTCGTCCTCGTCGAGCCGCGACCGCAGCGCGTCGACGGCCTCGCCCTGCCGCGCGACCTCGAGGCTCGCGTTCCGCAGCGCGTCGCGCGTCTCCTGGGACGACGCGCCGGACCCGCCGCCGCCGCCGGCCGACAGCGCCGCGACCTCGCGCTCGAGCTCGTCGACGCGACCCGCGAGGAGCTCCGGGACGCGGCGAGCGCCGCGACGGCCGCGGACGCGTTGCGCTCGTCGCGCTCGAGGTGCGCGAGGCGCGCGCTCGAGTTCGTCGGCGTCAGCGAGTTCGCGTAGTCGCGCCAGGTGCTCGGTCGGTACCAACGCTTCGTGCGGGCCGCGCCGGGCCCGGTCCAGGCGAGCCGCGAGTAGACCAGCGCGACGATGGCGGCGACGAGGGCGAGGCCGACGACGAGTTTCTTGCAACGCCGTTTCGCCGTCGCACAGCACGTCGGCGGCGTCGAGCGCGCGACGAGCGAGTCGCTCGTCGATCGCGCGACGAGCGAGTCGCTCGGCGACGAGCCACCCGCGACCATTGCGCCAGTTGGCCCAGGCGCTCCGCGATTGGCTAAGGTCAAAATCGCCGCAAAATCACATTTTGTACCCCTCGGGAAGCCACTGCGATTTTACCCCCGGCCAATGTCCTCGGCTTGTCCCGAGCAGCGTCGAAGCGCCTCGGAGAGCGTGTTTTGCGCCGTGCGCGGCGCCATGTTCCCCGATTCCGTCGCGGAAAAAAACGTAGGAGCGCCGAGCCATGCATCCGACGGGCCTCTCCGCGCGGTGGCGCGGCTGGACGACGCGAGCGGAGCGCGAGCGGTCGTGCTCGAGCAGCGACCTTCGGCGGGTGGCGCCGATCGGGTGCGCAGCTGCGCCATGTCACTCTCCGGCGACAGCTACGCATCGAGGGGTCGGGTATGGTACCACCACGTCCGCGCGGACCGCTGGTCGTCGTCCGCGCGCCCCCGTTCTCGCGCGTCGGCGCGTCCGCGCCGATGCGCGTAATCGAGCCGAGCGGGTCCGATTCGGAGTCGACACGGGCGTGCCCGTGTCCTCCGAGTGCGTGGGGAAGGGGTCGGGGATGATGATCGATCGATCCAACCGCTTGAGGTGCGTGACGCGCGCCATGCACATGTGCAACAACATGGTCGAGGTGTTCGGCCGCGTTCGGCCGAGGGATTCGAGGGCCTGCGCAGCTGCGCCATGTGACTCTCCGGCGACAGCTAAGCATCGAGGGGTCGGGTATGGTACCACCACGTCCGCGCGGACCGCTGGTCGTCGTCCGCGCGCCCCCGTTCTCGCGCGTCGGCGCGTCCGCGCCGAACGAGCGGTGGTCGCCGGGGTCCTTTGGCAGGGCTTTGCGGCCGCGCCTCGACCTTGCTCGAGGCTCCTGCGCCCGCCCTGTCCGCC
Organism: Aureococcus anophagefferens; assembly: GCF_000186865.1. Lineage (NCBI taxonomy): Eukaryota > Pelagophyceae > Pelagomonadales > Pelagomonadaceae > Aureococcus > Aureococcus anophagefferens. Next base: position 1,932 of record NW_008705810.1, read on the forward strand.
GACGGTCCCGACCCGCGCCATGGGGTGCGGGATCGCTGCAGAGAGCGAGTTTATGGGGCGTGAAGGAGTAAATTTAGGCCTAAATGAGCATGTTTGAGCCCCTGGAGACGCTCTAGGGCGCTCTCTGCAGCGACCCAGCCGCTCGCGGCTGCGATCGGGACCGTAGATGGACGAACAGGTCGCATAATCCTTGGCCGAGGCCCGGACGCGGCCGTAAAGGGCCGCGGAGACCATTCGCCACTTCTCGGCCGAGAC
>NW_008705810.1:6938-7785 GCF_000186865.1 Aureococcus anophagefferens
CTCCGCGCCGGCCGCGCCCAAGCCCAAGGTCGAGTACTCCGAGTGCCCCTGCTGCACGGCCTTCATCGAGACGTCCAAGATCAACGCGCACCTCGACAACGACTGCCCGGGCTTTAGCTAAGGCTTAGCGTCCTCGCCCGCGGGCCGGTACGCGTGGTCGAGCGAGACGCCCTGGCGGAAGCCCCGCTTGTAGAGCGTGACCTCGCCCGCGCCGCCGTCGCAGTGGACCTCGACGGTCGGCTCGACGACGTCCCCGAACGCGGGCGACGCGGCGCCCGCGGCCGACGCGGTCGAGACCGGCGTCGCGTTGATGAGGTGCCGCGTCGACGACGCCCGCAGCGTCTCCGGGTCGTGCCGCGGCGGCGTCGCCGCGGCGGGAGACGCCGACGGCTCCCGCCGCGGCGGCGTCTGCCGGCGCGGCGGCGTCGACAGCGCGTCCTTGACCGCGCTGAAGTCGCGCGTCGCGGGCGGCGCCCGCGCGGACGAGGCGACCTCGGGCTCGGCCGGCGCGGCGATCGCGGGCTCGGCGGGCGCCGCCGCGGGCTCGACGGGCGCGCCGACCTTCTCGGCCGGTCCGAGCCCCATGTGCTTGGCGTACATGCGCGAGATCTCGTCCATCGTCGCATCCCGGCGCACGCGAAAGCTCGTGACCTTGCCGCTCTTCCGGTTCGTCGCTTTCACGGTGCGGTACGGGCCGTCGTCGGCCGCCACGTTCGCCGCCATGCGAAGAGGACGCCGCTAGCACACGCCGTTACGTTCGACCATCGCGCACGGGGCAGCCCCGTCCAAAACTGGGGAGGGGCTGCCGTCGGATGTTGCTTTTTTTGTGCCCGGAGCGTGATTCCAT
>NW_008705811.1:0-1239 GCF_000186865.1 Aureococcus anophagefferens
GGTCCGCCACGGGCTCCGGCTCCGCCACGGGCTCCGCCACGGGCTCCGCCACGGGCTCCGGCGCCGCCGCGGGCTCCGGCTCCGCCGCGGGCTCCGGCGCGGGCTCCGCGGCCTCGAGCGTCGCGCGCTCCTCCGCCTCGTGGGCCCTCGTCGTCTCCGTCTTGCCCGACTCGAGGAGGATGGGCTTGGTGCGCGCGAAGTCGAAGTCGTCGGACTTCTTCGCCGTCGCCTCGAAGGACGACACGCGGCGCGACACCTTGGACGCGGCGAAGGGCGGCGTCCGCGCGGGCCCCGCGGCGGGCGCGACGGGCGGCGGCGGGTCCGCGGCGTCCGCGGTGGGCGTGCCCGGCTTGTCGAAGAGCTTCCGCGACGGCGACGCCGCGGGCGACTGCTTCTTGCGGAAAATCGGCGGCGGCTCCGTGGCGACGGTGAACAGCAACCGGCGCCGCGCGATCTCGCCGCCGCCGATCTTCGCCGCGGGGCTCCGCGCGGCCTTGAGCGGCTTCTCGGACGCGCCGGACGCGCGCCGCGCGAAAGCCTCGCGCGCCTCGGAGACCGTGCCCGCCGCGGGGACGTCGTCGGCCTTGGGCGGCGACGCGGGCTTCTCCGACGGCGACGCGCCCCTGCTCGAGAAGACGCCCTTCTTGATGGAGGACACGGTGCCGGCGGAGACCGCGACCTCCTCGCGCGTCGGCGTGCCCGCGCGCGCGTCCGGCGGGCCCCGCGGCGCGTCGGCGTCGCGGCGGGGGAACTTCCTCGCGGGCGGCGGCTTCTCCGGCTCCGCCGGCTTTTGCGGCGCCTCCGGGGCGCCCTTCTCCTCGGAGAAGGCGCGCGCGCGGCGCTCGACCTGGACGGTCTCGAAGTCCTTCTCGAAGGCCACGGGCGCGCCGTGGCGCGCCGCGGGCACGATCGTGTCCTTGAAGTCGAACTTGTCGTCGATGTCCTCGAGGACGACACTCTTGCGGCGCATCTTCTCCACGGCGCTGGCCCGCTTCTGCACGGCCGGGTAGACGATGGCCTCCTCGGCGACGCGGCCCGCGGCGACGGCCGCGTGGATCGCGTCGACCCACCCGGCCCGGTCCTCCGCGTCCGCGGCGCGCAGGTGGCGCACGGACCGTTTGAGCGGGTAGTGGACGTGGAAGACGGAGCCGTTGACGTCCTTGGACGCGACGACGTCCGCGCCGTCGAGCACGAGGTGGCCCGTGTAGGGCCCGTCGAGCGACCGCCGGTACCGGAGCG
>NW_008705811.1:2425-4131 GCF_000186865.1 Aureococcus anophagefferens
GTGCGCGCGGACGCGCTCGTCGCTCGCGCGCTGGACGTGGGCTTTGACGGCCTCCACGGGCTCGTTGGCCTTGATGGCCTCGGAGGCGCTGAGCTGGGCGTCGTAGGCGTTGGCCTCCGCGTGGGCCGCGTCCTCGCGGAGCGACGACCCCGGGAGCCGTTCCGCCTGCGATTTCGCGTCTAAAATGGAGTCGCGGCGGTCGTCGGTCGTGCCCGCGAAGCTGCCGCTGGCGTGCATGTCGCGGTCCGCGGCGTCGCGGTGCTCGCCCTTGACGAAGGTGAGCTTGACCCGGCGGTCCGCGGAGCTTTTGATCGCAGCTTTGACGACGTTCGCGCCGGCCTCGTCGACGTCGTAGATGAGCTGGTCGTTGATGGCGATGAGCTCGTCGGAGGGCTTGAGCTTGTTGTAGAGGTCGCAGGCCGGGGACGTCGCGTCGACCTGGATGAAGCGCCGGCCGGACTCGCCGTAGCGCGCGACGCAGATCGTGAATCCTAGAGACCGGTCCGTGGGGAAGCTGTGGCAGAAGACGGCCTTCTCCTTCGCCATGTCCTTGAAGTGCTCCCGGAGCTCCTGGCGCGCGGCGAGCGTGCGGCCCGTCGGCGACGCGGCCGACGCCGTCCCGGCCTCGCTGCGGAAGAGGTTGTCGGCCTTCGGGGCGGCCGGCTTGGGCGCCTTGAGGTCGTTGTCGGGCTTCGTCGTCGACCCGCGGCGCAGGACGCGCTTCCCGATCTTGTGCGTCGCGCGCGAGAGGAGCGACCTCCGCTTCCCCCCGGGCGGGTCCATGGACTTGTCCATGGCCAACAGGCAGCCCGAGAATCGGCTGCCCCAAAAATCTGCTTGCACCAACATTGCCGTGCTCTTAACCTCTCGAGTCGAGTCGAGCCGCGATGCTGCCCCCGCGGGGGGTCACGCCGCACCCCGGGGCCGTCGAGGAGTCGAAGAGCCCCGGCGACGGCGACGGCGGGCCCGTCGTCCCGCCGGAGTCGACGCGGAGCTTCGTCGTGCGGCGCCGGCGCAACGCGGCCCAGACGCGCCTCAAGCTCTTCATCGCCGCCGTCGTGCTGCTCTGCGTCGGCGGCGCGCTGCCGTTCCTCCTCAAGGAGACAGCCTTCCGGGGCGTGTCCGTCGTCGCCGTGAGCGAGCTGAGCGCCTGCGCCGTGAGCCTGCTCTGCTGCGGCGTCGTGCTCCGCACCTACGCGGACGGCCCCGGCGCGTACCGGCGCCACCCGAACCGCCTCATCGTGCTCAAGACGGCCTGCGACGGCGGCCTGAACGTCGTCGTGCTCTGCGTCGTCGTCTGGCTCGCGGCCGTGCGCTGCAACGGCGCGAGGCTCGAGCGCCACGAGACGCGGAAGCAGGAGTGCTTCGCGAAGGGCTACCTCAGCGCGTGCGACGGCGGCGCGTGGATCCCCGCGTGGAACTCAAATCTTCGACCCGACTTCAGTGTGCGCGTCATCGAACGGAGTGCGCCGGACTCGTCGGCCGTGCTTCGAGAACTCGACGAGAGCCATCGATTCGTCCACAAATCAGCCGAATCGACGTCGATGTGATCGAGATCGAGAAGTTTTTGCTGGACGGGGCGTTCCAGTGGTTGATGTCCACACAGGTGGATCCCCTTCTTCACGCAGCTCTTCTCCACGTCGTCCGAGGCCTGGTTCTTCGTGCTGTTGCTGGACCTGCGGCGGTCCGTGCGGAACCCCTTCTAC
>NW_008705811.1:5050-6813 GCF_000186865.1 Aureococcus anophagefferens
GGCGCCGCGCGACGTCGCGCGAGTCGTCCGCGCCCCGCGGCCCGCGGTCCCTCCTCGACCGGCTCTGCCTCGCGGGCGAGGACCTCGACGACCCCTTCCCGGCGGACGCGCGGAGCCGGAGCCGGAGCTCGAACGTGGAGACGGACGACGGCGACGACGCGGGCCCCCGGCCGTCGCGGTCGTCGAAGGCGCGGCGGCGCCGCGCGCGGCGGCTCTACGACGAGGACGTGGACTACTCGCTCAAGCCGCAGACCAACGACGCCCTGCGCCGGGAACTGCTCTACTACGTCACGTCGGGCATCCGCCAGGCCGCGCGCGCGTCCGCGAACTCGTGCGCGGGCGGAGGCCGGCGGCCGTCGACGCCGCGGCCGAGCGACGCGTCGCTGTCGGCGCCCGACGGCGACCGGCCCATCAACCTGAAGCGCCGCGACGTCGGCGCGCCCATCGCGCTGTCCCTGGCCAAGCTGCTCCAGCTCTTCTTCTGGGACGACGCGCTCGACGGCGTCGCGGGCGCGGCGACGCGGCGGCGGCCGCGCGGCGCGTCGGGCGCGGGCGACGCCGCGCCCAAGGGCCCGGCCGAGCGGCCGCGGACCATCGACGAGGACGCGTCGTCCGAGGCGTCGACGGTGCTCGGCGCCGTGGAGACGAAGAAGACGCGCATCGACGACGACGCCGCGGCGCCGCGCGGCGCGCCGCCGAGCGACGGCGGCTGGAGCGACCGCGACTCGAGCCAGCGCCACTCGTCCTGGTCCACGCAGCACGCCGACGCCGCCGACTTCCGCGCGTCCCTGCTCCGGAGCGACGCGGGCGCCGCGGACGACGACGGCGACGGCGGCGACCGGGGCGGGAAAAGAGCGCGACATTCCCAACTTCAAAGGCTCCTCTCTCGGCCGTTGTCCACTCGTTTCGGCTGATTTTTGGACGAGCGATCATCTCTTGGAACGGTCTCGAAGCGTGCATGCTTTTCACGGAACGCGCGCGCGCGGCACGCTCACGTTGAAGCGACGTTGAATCTCTCTTTTCCCGCCCAGGCGACGACGACGCGTCGCGGGCGGGCTCCGTCGCGCCGCGCGCGGGGTCCGGGTCCGTGCTCGGCGCCCTCGCGCGGCGCTTCCTCGCGCGCGACGAGCCGGGCCGCGCCGTGTCCGCGGCGGGCCGCTCCGGCCGCGACCGCCGCGCGGACAGCGAGAGCCTCGCGGCGCGGTCCACGGCCGCGCCGTCGCTCGCGCCCGTCGTCGAGGAGGGCTACGACGCCGGCGGCGACGGCGCGGCCATCGTCTTCGTGGACTACAAGCCGCGGACCTTCGCGCGCGTCCGCGACCGCTTCGGCGTGCGCCTCGAGGAGTACGCGAACTCGTTCCGGTCGACGCAGAAGGAGCGCTTCACCGAGGGCGGCTCGTCCGACGCCTTCTTCTTCTACAGCGGCGACGAGCGCTTCATGGTCAAGTCCTGCACGCGCCACGAGTTCGACAGCCTCGTCGACATGGCCGACGGCTACGCGGCCTACATGTGCGAGCCGGCGAACGGGGCCACGTTCGTCGTGCGGCTCCTGGGCGCGCACTGCCTGCGGCTCTACGAGATGGCCTTCTACTTCCTGGTCATGGAGAACGTGCTCTGGATGGAGGACGCGCGCGGCGCGCGCGTCGACGCCGTCTGCGACGGCGCGGGAAAAGAGCGCGACGTGCCCAGCTTCGACGGCGCCCCGTCTCGGCCGCGTTCCGCTCGTTTCGGCTGATGTTGGACGAGCGTCATCTCTCGGAACG
>NW_008705811.1:7890-9573 GCF_000186865.1 Aureococcus anophagefferens
TCGACGTGCTCCAGCGCTGGACGCTGAAGAAGCGCCTCGAGTGGTGGGTCAAGACGCGCGTGCTCCGCCAGGACCGGGACGGCATCTCGTGCGTGCCGCCCGCGCAGTACGCGCGGCGCTTCATGGACAAGATGGCGGACCTGCTCCTCGGCGACCACGCGGCCTAGGCGCCCGGGCGATGGCGGCGGACCCGCTCCCCGGCGACCGCGCGGCCTCGCTCAGGGCGGCGGACCCGCGCGCGCCCCGTAATGGCCTCCGCGCGCGTTACACGGCGCAGAGGGCCGCGGCCCCCGCGGCGGCGAGCGCGGCGAGCGCGGGCGCGGCGGCGGCCTCCTCGTCGTCGTCGCCCCACCGGTAGGCGTAGGCCGACGCGTACCACGTGGACGCGTCCGCGAGCACGTAGACGGTCAGCGTCCCCGCGCCGGAGCTCGCGGGCGGGACCCAGTCGACGCGCGCCGACGTCTTCGCGGCCTCGTCGGCGTTGCCGACGCCGCAGGCCTGCGACTCCGCGTTCGCCGACGACGGGTAGAGGGCCCCGTCGGACGCGACGAAAAGGAAGCCCACGAAGTCGTCGTAGCTCGTCAGCGTGTTGACCTCGAACGTCACGGACTCGCCGGGCGCCGCCGCGTACGTCTCGTCGGGCTCGAGGTACTCGTAGTCGCTCACGACCTGGAACGCGCCCGTCGTCAGCTCCCCCTGGCTGGCGCCGTGGGCGCCCTCGACGGGGCCGTCGCAGGACCAGGACTGGGCGCCCCGCGCCGAGCGCGCAACGAAGAGCAGGCACCACCACCGGCGCATGGCGCCGAGAATCGACGACGACGGCTGAGAGCACGACGACGAAGGCGGTAATCGATGCTCGAGATGTGGTCGAGGGGCAATCTTAGTGCACCGTCCACCTCACTCTTCCGATATTAGAATACTCTTTGCGCCGCAGCCCCGCGACGATGCTCGTCGTGAGAACTCTCGCCCGCCGCTTCTCCGCGGCGGCGGCCACCCCGCCCGCGGACCTGAGCCGCTACGGCGCGGTCCTCGGCGGCGCGCGCATGGACGAGGCCTGCGCCCGCGCCTTCGACACGTGGCACGGCTGCGTCGCCGGCGCTCAACAAGACGCAGGCGCGCCGCTCGAGCGGCTCCGGGACGTCGTCGCGGACGACTGCGTCTTCAAGCCGCCGACCTACTACACGCCCTGGGCCGGCGGCGACGAGACGACGGTGCTCCTCGCCTGCGCGGCTGAGGTCTTCGGGCCGAGCTTCGCCTACGGCCGCCAATGGGTCTCGGAGGACGGCCGCGAGCGGGCCCCAGCGTCCTGTCACGATTTCCGAGAGATTTTGACCGGGAAAACGATGAACAATCGTCACCGACGTGCTTGGTAGGTGGGCCCTCGAGTTCTCCGCGGACGTCGCGGACACGGGGAAGCGCATCGACGGCGTCGACCTCGTGTCCCTCGACGGCCACGGCAAGATCAAGGAGTTCGCCGTGCTCGCGCGGCCGCCGAACGGCGTCGCCGCCCTGAAGGACGAGATGATGCGGCGCGTGCCGCCGCGCATGCTCGCGTTCAAGGCGCGGAGGGCCCTCGGGTTCTAACCGCTCCGTGGGGAGGTGGCCCTTAGGAGCCGAAAAGAGGGGGGGGGGGAGGGGCTAGCATTCTTCGCAGGTCGCCAGGCACGCGTGCTTCGCTTTCAC
>NW_008705812.1:0-1272 GCF_000186865.1 Aureococcus anophagefferens
CGTACTCGCCCGTGGACCTCGTACTCGCCCGTGGCCACGTCGAGCTCCGCGACGCTGTACATGTCGCTCTCGTCGTCGACCTGGAGCACCTGGACCGGGTTGCTGTGCGCGGCGCGGTCGAAGGGCTCGATGGGCGAGAACGACGGGCCGCGCGTCGGCGCGGCCGACGGGACGAACATCTCGAGGTCGTAGGGGCAGTCCATGCCGTCGTTGCTGTCCGTCTCGTCCGACGGGTCGATGTAGTTGATGGGCTGCGCGCCCGCGGCCGAGCAGCCGGCGCGCGACGACGTGTCGACGCCCGTGTTCCAGCAGCCGTCGGGGATCGCGATCGGCAGCGCGAGCTCGTACACGCCCGACCCCTGGTTCGACGAGAAGAGGACGTGGACGTCGCCCTGGGGGTCGTAGAACGTGAAGGCCGCGCCGAACTCCTGGTCGCCGTCCTGCCACGCGACGTCGCGAGGACCGCGTAGGTCTCCGGGTAGCCCGAGCCCGTGATGATCTTGCCCACGAAGATCTCGAAGGCCCCGCCGAGGCGGAAGAGGTAGGAGCCGTCGACGAGGTCGTCGTCGATCCAGACTTGGCCGTCGGCGAGGTCGTCGTCGATCCAGACCTGGCCGCCGGTCTCGCTGACCGTCGCGACGTCGAGCACGGCCTCCTCGTACAGGTCCTCGGAGACGAGGAACTCGACGCCCGAGTGGAAGACGGGCTCGTCGTCCCGGATGTTCTCGACCCAGTAGAAGCCCCGCTCGTCGAGGCCGACGTCCTTGGAGTAGTCGTCGTCGCCGCCCAGGACCGCGTCGACGTTCGGCTTCTCCTCCTCCAGGGGCGCGTCGAGGCGCTGCGTGCGGACGCGGTAGAACTTGCAGAGGCAGCCGCCGAAGGTGCCCCAGGCGTAGGTGCCCTCGCCCTCGGGCGCGTAGAGGCCCACGGCGTTGACGTGGCCGTCGAACCAGTCGACGTCCCAGAGGATGTCGTACTCGCCCGTGGTCACCTCGAGGCTGGCGACGCCGTACATGTCGCTGTCGTCGTCGACCTGGAGCACCTGGACGCGCGTGTCGTAGGTCGTGCAGTTGAAGGACAGGACGGGGCTGAGCGTCGGCAGCCCATGCCAGCATGTGCTGCGTGCACGAGCTGAGCTGCAAGGAAATGATACATTGAATGCCCCGACTGAAAACATGATGGACCAACTCTGGGATAACATGAGAAACTTGTTGTCTCCTGAGCCGAAGACTTCCTTGGCATGGAAGCGTTTGCAGGCTTCCATGCGCGACG
>NW_008705812.1:3138-9541 GCF_000186865.1 Aureococcus anophagefferens
ACGACGACGCGCGGCCGCGCCGACGCGCCGTCGAGCGCGACGACGACGACGGCGTCCGCGGGCGCCGCGCGCGCGTAGCCGCAGAGCGACGCGTCGTCGGCGTTGCGCCAGAAGGCGTAGGCGTCGAGGAGCGCGTCGGGCAGCAGGCCCCGGAGGTGGCGGTCCGGCACGTGGGTCTGCCGCGTCGCCGCGCGGCCGCCGCGCGTCGCTTGCCGGCTCACGTCGACGGACGGCGCCGGCGCGCCGCGGCCGCCCGCGTGGCCCCGCGCGAGGGGCCAGGCCTCGCAGCCGCAGTCGCCGCCGTCCTAGGACGTGTCGACGGCGACGACGTCGACAGCGCGAGCGGGAGCGACGTCGGGGACGAGGGGTCGTGGAAGGCAGCATGCACCGCTCCAAGGAGCCATCCCGTGCAGCGCTACGCCGTGACGCGCGCATCGGCGACTCCGCGGACTGTCGCAGCGCACCGACGTGCCGCTGTTCGGCTCTCGGCCATGCGTCCCGGCAGGCTGCATCGATAGTGCACTTCGTCGCCTCAGGCAAACATCGAGAACGATTGGTCGATGCTGCCGACTTGCCGCAGGGCTCCTCCAGGGGCGGCGTCCCACACAAAACCCAGGACCGGAGTCAAGTAGAATGCCGGACCCATAAAGAGCGAAAAAAATTCAAGGCTATAACGTGGATCTCGCGCTGGCACCGCTGGAAGACCGTCCGAAGACGCGTCTTTTTTTGGCCCTGGCGAACTTGAAGTTCTCGTCGGGCCCATCATCCGCTCTACCGCGAGGAGCACTCCATGAACCCGGCGACGGGCCCAGGCCTGGCCTGTCGAAGCGAAGCAAGAGCGCGCTGCGGAACTTCGCCGTGTAAGACCTGCGACTGGTTCGCGGGCATGATTCACTCGAGCCGAAGACGTCGACCGCGCCGCGGCGAGCGAACTGTCCCACGCGACGCCTGCGGACGTCGTGCCACCGAAACCTCATGGATCGGTAGCATTGCGACGATGTAGGGGCCGCATGAGGCTGCCACAACCTCATGGTGGGAGCGGAGTTCAAGAACAGAAAACGAATCCCAAATTTCTCCGCTGCCGCGGTGCAGCGCACCTTCGTGCGCGCGCTCGAGCCGCGCTGAGCAGGCCCGATTGCGCGCCGCTTCGCATTCGCGGCTGCAAGTCTGGTGGCATCCCATCGCACGGGCTGGTTCGAGACGGTTCAACCTTAAGGGTATCTGCCCATAGCTTAAGATGTTGGGCAGATACGATGGCGGCGTGGACCTCTGCCGCGCAGACGCCACGGCGCGTAAACTGGCGTGATTTTTCTCTTCGGCGCTTCGCGCCGCGGAGCGCTCGCGGCCGCGCGCCGCCGCGACGTCGCGCCGCGCATGGGCACGAAGCAGCGAGCCCACGGCGCGGCCAAACTTCGAGGCGCTCGAGCGCGGGCCGGGCAGGGCTGCCCCAGGCGGGCAGCGTCGACTGGATGTCGAAGATGCGCGAGAGCGACGTTTTCGGCTGTCGGCTCGTGCCGCAGGGCTCGCCGACGGCTGGGGCGCCGACGATGTTCATCTGCGGATCGCGCACCGCGACGGGACCGAACTCGACGCCGCGCTCCACCGACATGCAGAGCGCGTCGCAGTTCGGCGACGCGCGCGACACCCTCGCGAAGCTCGCCCAGCCCGTCGACGTCGTGCTCGCGGACCGCAGCGGCATCACGGACACGCGTATCTTCTTCGACCAGCCAGAGCGCAGCGTTCGTGCGCGCGCTCCGAAACGCGCTCCGGCCGCGGCGGCGCCGGCCCGCCGCGCGGCGACGGCCGGCGCGCTCGAGAGCTCGCCGTCGCCGCGGCCCACGGCGACGTCCTGGGCGCCACCGACGACGGCCTCGAGCGCGACGACGGCCTGGGCCGCGCGCGCGTTCGTCGCGGCCGACGGCGGCGAGAACGCGCTCCGGCCTGGGGCGCCGCCGACGCGTGCCCGTCGCCGCGCCGCCGTGGCTCCTGCCCGGACCGCCACGACCCTCGGCCCAGGCGCCCTTCGCGCGTCCGCGAGCCCGTGGCCGCGGATCTGCGACGCCGCGCGTCCGCGGCCGGCCGACGCGGGGGTGCACGCGCTCCGCGGCCGACGCGCCGCGCGCGCCCGGCCACATAAGCCCCGCGTCGTGGCACGCGTACTTAGGGCATAAGCGCGAGGCGCGAGGCGCGGAGCTTTCGCGCGTCGCCGTCGCCCAGGACGCCGTGAGCATGGCGCGGCCGGGGGCGGCGGCGGCGTCCGCGGCTCCGGCGGCGGCGCCGCGTCCGCCGCCTCGGCGTCGTCCAGCACCGGACCGGGCGCCCGCGCCGCTGGCGGCGCGAGGAGCAACGGCCGTCGTCGCGCGCGCGGAGCTCGTCCGCGAGCCGCGCGTCGAACGCGCGGCCTCGACGTCGTCGCCGACGCGCGCCTCGAGCTCGGAGACCTCGCGCTGGCGCACCTCCGTCGCCTCGGCGAAGCCCTCCTCGAGCTCGCGCGCGCGCACCTCGCGGAGCGCGTCGGCTGCGGCGAGCGCCTCGCGGCGGAGGTCGCGCCGCAGGTCCCGGAGCACGCCGCGGTGCGGCGGCCGGCGTCCTCGGCGGGCCCGTGCATACCGGGCCCCGGAGCCGGCGGCCGCCGCGCCCACATCCGCGCGGGCCTCGAGGCTCTCGCAGGAGATCTCGGACATCTCGGCCAAAGAGCTCCGCGCTCGGCCGCGCTCGGCCGCGATCGACCACGGCGCCGTGGCGGCGCGCGAGCGTTTCCGCCGCGGCCCGCGGCGGCGGCGCGCGAGCGTTTCCGCCGCGCGGCGGCCGCGGCGCGCGGCAGATTGCGCCGCGGCCCGCGGCGGCGCTCGACCGCCGGCGCCGCGGCTCCGCGCGGCGGCCCTCGGCGGCGGGCCCCGTCGCGCCGCGCTCGTCGTGCCGGCGCCCGTCGCCGTGGGCGACGCGTTCGGAGCGGCGCACGGCGTCGCCGCGGCGGCGCGCGGCAGATTGCGTCGCGGCCCGCGGCGAGGCGTCAACCGCCGGCGCCGCGGCTCCGCCGCACGTCGGCATCGCCTCCTCCAAAGACGTTCAGCAGCGGTAAGGTGGTCGCGACCGCGGGCGCCTCGAGCGCTCCCGGAGGCGCGCTGTCAGCACTGGCGGCGCGCGGCCGATTGCGCCGCACGCCGGAGCTGCCACAAGCACTCGCCGAAGGCAACGACAAGCTCATTCGGCCATGTTTGACTGCCACTGTTTAATGGTGCAGCCCGGTGCCATCGATTCGATAATCGGCCTCGTCGATCTGCGAGGGTACTGCTCGTCGTTCGCGCAGCCCCCGCGCCGTACGCCGCCCCGCGTCCACCGTCGAGGGCCGGGGCGCGCCCCGCCCCACGCCGCCGACGGCGCGCCACGTCGCGCGCCCCCTCGCGCGTCTTCCGGCCGCCGCGAACCCCACGAATTCGCAGGCGCCAGCCGCCGCCGCGCCACTTCCGCGCCGCCGCCGCGCTCACCGCCGCCGGGCCACCTCCGCCGCGCCGCCGCGGCGCGCCGCGCCATGCCGGAGCACCGCGACGGCTTCAAGCGAGCGTTCGGCAGCGGCGGCTCCTTCGACGGCGACGGGCAGCTGCTGCGCGACAACGCGGGACGGTTCGTCCTGAAAGACCAGGGCGTCGCCGAGGTCGCGCAGCGCCTCGCGAGCCGGGACCAGGTCAGCAGCGTCGACGACATGTACGCCCACGCGGTGCACTCGCCCCCGAGCGTCGCGTTGAAGGAGCTCGACGGGCTCGACCGCTACCAGCGGAAGCCGCGCGGCGAGCGCGCGCGCGTCGCCCGGTACGCCGTCGAGTTCGAGGACTTCCGCCAGCAGAACCCGACGCCGTCGCTGGAGGACGCGGTCAAGCACCTCAGCGACATCGTCACCGCGACCGGGACGCGGTTCGCCGTCGAGCTCATCAAGGTGTCGGAGTTCGTCCCGGGCGCGAGCCCCCAGGGCAACGACACGGTGCTCGTCGTCGTGCTGCTCGTGGCGCTCCGGGGCCAGAAGCCCGACGACGCGTTCAACCGGCGCGCGGCGACGACGAAGGAGCTCGGCCGCATCCTCGACCTCATCAGCAGCATCGGCACGATCATGCCGTTCTACCTGCTGGTGCTCGAGGCGTGCGTGCTCCCGGGCGAGGACCAGGGCCTGTTCTCGCACACGGTCCTCGAGGAGGAGGAGGACGGCCGCTTCGTGCAGCTCCGCTTCAACCCGCGGTCCGCGCTCACGGACATCACCTCCGCGCCCGCGCTCCGCGACCCGAGCGCCGAGATCAACAGCGCTCTGCTGCGCCTGATCAAAGGCGACTACGCCGTCGTGCTCTCCTCCCGCGGCGCCCAGCGGGCGTGGAACCACATCGAGAAGCTCCTCCCGAGCGACAAGACGCCCGTCACCGTGGAGCAGTGCGCGCACCTGTCGCTGAACCAGGCCTGCAAGGCCGCGCGCGTGGGCGCCGTCGGCGCCTTTTCGCGCGCCATCGGGCTGCTCAACTACTCGGGCGTCGCGTTCGACCCCGGCGCCGCGCTCGCCGACGGCGGCGAGGAGCTGGACGACGCCGCGGCCGACGACGACGACGACGACGACGGCGGCGGCGACGACGACGACGACGACGACGACGACGGCTTCTGCGGCGATGACGACGACCAGGACGCCGCGGTGGAACCCCCGGAGGCGGTGGCCGTCGACGGCAACGGCGGCGACGACCACGGCGCGCGACCTCCGTCGCAACTCGTCGTCTGGGCGCGCGGCGGCTTCTCCTTCAAAGTCCCGCGCTTCACGACCGAGGTCGTCACCGAGACGGGCCGGCGGCGCTACAAGCACGACTCGGGCGAGGTGGCGCTGCTCTCCTTCCTCGACGCGACGGCGTTCGCGGCCAAGCACGCGGACGACCCGAACCTGACGCCCGGCGCGGTCTTCGACGCCATCGTGGCCCAGGTCCCGCGCTTCACGACCGAGGTCGTCAACGAGAATGGCGTGCGGCGCTACAAGCACGACTCGGGCGAGGTGGCGCTGCTCTCCTTCCGCGACGCGACGGCGTTCGCGGCCAAGCACGCGGACGACCCGACCCTGACGCCCGGCGCGGTCTTCGACGCCATCGTGGCCCAGGTCCCGCGCTTCACGACCGAGGTCGTCAACGAGGCGGGCGTGCGGCGCTACAAGCACGACTCGGGCGAGGTGGCGCTGCTCTCCTTCCGCGACGCGACGGCGTTCGCGGCCAAGCACGCGGACGACCCGACCCTGACGCCCGGCGCGGTCTTCGACGCCATCGTGGCCCAGGTCCCGCGCTTCACGACCGAGGTCGTCTCCGAGGCGGGCCTGCTGCGCTACAAGCACGACTCGGGCGAGGTGGCGCTGCTCTCCTTCCGCGACGCGACGGCGTTCGCGGCCAAGCACGCGGACGACCCGACCCTGACGCCCCGCGCGGTCTTCGACGCCATCGTGCCCCAGGTCCCGGGCTTCACGGTCGAGGTCGTCAAAAAGGACACAGGCGGGCGGAGCTACAAGCACGAGTCGGGCTGCTTTCTGGCGGTGCCGCTCACGGTCGCGCGCAAGATCGCGACGATGCTCGCGAGCTTGAGCAGCGTCGCGGATTCTGACGTCGACCACGCCTTCCGGACCTGCGCGCCCGCGAAGCAGAAGAAGCGGCGCGACCCGGTGCGCGGCAGGCCGGCGGCGCGGGCCGTCGACCCCGTGGCCGTCGACCCCGTGGCCGTCTTCATGAGCGACCCGCTCGCGATCCTCACGCCGCAGCACCGCCAGGAGCTCAATTCCATGGGCGATGGCGAGCTCGAGGCGCTCTTGTCGATGAGCCTGAGCCAGGTCGCCCCCCGCGAGTAAAAAGTAGACGAGGGGAACCAGATACACACGCCGACTTTGAAGCGCCAAAGCGAGCCGTCATCGACGCCGATTTACGCGATGAAGGATGGGATTCATCACATCCAAAATCAGATCAGTGGGGACACGGCCGGACACATAGGCCCCAGCGCGCACGGACCGCCGAGTAGCGGCCCGCGCCACGGGGGAAAGAGGCGTCATTAGGACCATAAACGGCGTGGGCAAAGGCGGGTCCGTGCGATAAACCACGTGGAACGTGCTGCGGTCGGCGAGGCGTCCGCGCGTCGACCGCGGCGTCGCGCGGCGCGCGCGTTTCGGCGCCGATTCTCAGGCAGATGAGCCCGCCGCGGCCCGGTCGACGTACTTGTCCAAGTTCTCGTTGTGGATGGCCGCTTCGGACGCCTTGGCGAGCTGGAACTGGGCCGGGGCCCCACGCGCCCTGCCCTTCCGAGGGGCGGGCTCGAGCACGAGCGCGGCGCCGTCGCCGACCGCGATGACCATCTCGAGGAGCTGCTCGTCCTGGGACCCGTAGTCCTCGTAGTAGCCGCACGGCTT
>NW_008705813.1:0-975 GCF_000186865.1 Aureococcus anophagefferens
TATCCGCGACGACGTGATGGTCCGGAGTCCGCTGAGGGGCTGGAACGCGAAAAGAGAATGTTTAGCCACCACGACGCCGCCGGTTAGCGCACGACGAGTAGCGAAGACGTCACCGCGAATTTGTCGTGTCCTGCTCTCGTTGTCGCCGATGCTCTCACCGCAGCTCCTCTGGGAGCGCGCTGGGGAGCGCGGGACGCGGTCGCGGCGCGGCGCGGCGGCGTTTTCGCGGCTCGGCGGTCTGGCACGACGGTCGCGAGTGGTGGCTCGCTGGCGGGGCGCGCCCCTCGCGCGCGCGCGCGCGCTCGGACGCGCTTCGATCCGCTCTCCCGTAGGCCCGACGTCGTTGCCGCTTGTTGAGACTTTACAATGGCTGAGACGGCTGGCATGAAGGAGCCCGCGGCTTACGCCATGTGCGTGCTCGGGGGCAAGGCGTCGCCGACGGCGGCCGACGTCAAGGCCGTCATCGAGGCCGCCGGCGGCACCGCCGACGAGGAGCAGCTCACGGCGCTCTGCGCCGCGATGGAGGGCAAGTCGTTCGCGGAGATGTGCGCCGCGGGCATGGAGAAGATCAAGGACGTCCCCATGGGCGGCGGCGGCGGCGGCGGCGGCGGCGGTGGCGGCGGCGGCGGCGGCGGCGCGGCGCCGGCCGAGGAGGAGAAGAAGGAGGAGGAAGAGGAGGAGGAGATCGACATGGGCGGCGGCATGGACATGTTCGGCGGCGAGGAGGGCGGCGGCGACGACTACTAGGCGCGCGCGCGTTCCCCCGTTCGTAAAAGAAGTATCGCAAAACGCTAGGCCGAACCGCGCGCGGTGAACACCCCGCAAGTCCCCGGGCGGGTCTGCTTCATATAGAAAATAGTTATATTATGGAAAAATTAAAGTCAGTCGCATATTCCAGCGATTTCATTGGTCGAGGACAGAAGATAACACGTATTCTTTGTCCGACGCCACACGCTGCGGTACCTGGAAGTATTT
>NW_008705813.1:3820-4949 GCF_000186865.1 Aureococcus anophagefferens
ACCCCTACTACCGCACGGTCGAGGGCTTCGCCGTGCTCGTGGAGAAGGAGTGGTGCGCCTTCGGCCACAAGTTCGCGGAGCGTCTGGGGGTCGCGCGGCGCGAGGCGCTCAAGCCGAACGAGCGGTCCCCGGTCTTCGTCCAGTGGCTCGAGTGCGTCGCCTGGGTGCTCAGGCAGTTCCCGCGGGCCTTCGAGTTCAGCGAGGCGCTCCTCGTCTTCGTCGCCGACGGCGCGGCGAGCGGCCTCTTCGGCACGTTCCTCGGCGACACGGAGCGCGACCGCAAGTGGGTCATGCGGTGCCCGAAGCGGACGGTGAGCCTCTGGACCTACGTCCTCAACGCGCCGGCGAAGCCCCACTACCTCAACGCGACGTACCAGGCCTTCCACGGGCCCCTCTGGCCCAGCGCGTCCCAAAAGCGCGCGGCCGTGTGGCACGAGTACTACAGCCGCTTCGACGCGGGCATGCACCCGGCGACGCCCATGCTCTGCGACGCGCACTGGTTCGCCGACGCGGGCGACTTCGCCGTGGCGTCGGCGTTGATCGACGACGAGGGCGACGACGTCGACCTCGACGACCAGGAGCCCCGCGAGGCCAAGGCGAACTCGACGGCGACGGTCACCCGGGACTCGTCGTTCTCCCTCGGCGTCACCGAGGAGAAGGAGTACTACCTCTAGGCGGAGAGGCCCCCCATAAACATACGACTTCGAAGGTGAGAGTGCCGCCCCGCGTCCCGCGTGTGTCCGCCCCCCTCGGTTTCGCGCTCTGCATCGCCCAGCTGCGCGTCCTCTTCGACCTCGACGACGCCATGGACGGGCGACCCGTCGCGAGCCTCGAGAGCGCGGCGAGCACCGAACGTTCGCGTCGCGGCTCCGACGCGCCCTTCCGACGAGTCGCGGGTCCTCGCGCGGGCGGCGCGAAGCTCGGAGGCGGTGCGAGACCGGCCACTGGTGCAGAGGCTTACGAGCGGAACGCGCGGGGGAGGGAGCTCGACCAAGGAGGCGCGCGTCGGCGCCCGGCGGCTCCTCCGACGAGGAGCCGCGGCGGCGGCGACGACGCGCGCGATGGGAGCTGCTCGACCGAGGCGTCAGCGCCCGGCGGCTCCTCCGACGAGGAGCCGCGGCGGCGGCGA
>NW_008705813.1:4999-6439 GCF_000186865.1 Aureococcus anophagefferens
ANTCGAGCGCCTCGACGTCCGAAGTGTTGAGCGCCTTGAGGTCGACGACCTTGACGGCGCGCTCGACCTTGCTGTTCTTGATGAGGCGCCCGATGTGCACCTTCGCGAAGGCGCCCTTGCCCAATACTCTACCCAGCGTGTACTCGCTCTTCACGTCGATCTTTTTCACCCGCGAGTCCTGCTCCAGCGTCTTGTTGTGGATCTCCGCCGGCGACATGGGCCCGTCGGCGCGGCCGGACCGCGCGGACGGGGCGAGCGGCGACCGTCAGGCGGCGTCCACCGCGGGCCGGGTCCTCGGCGCGAGCAGCCCCGGCCTCGCGACGCGCAGAGCGCTGAGAGCAATGCCAATCGGTTGCGGAGATACAATGACAAGGTGAATTAGAATTCTTGCCGTACAACAACGACGTCGTCGATGGCTTCCTCGATCTAGGTTCCAGCATGGTCGCGGCCCACAACGGCCTCTTCGCCGTCGGCTTCGAGTGCCCGACGCTCGCACGGGCCGGCGTCCGACGGCGTCGCGCCCGGACGAACGCCCGCTCGGTAGGTCCAGGCCTTCTTCGTCGTCCAGTGCCTCTGGACGGGCAGCATGGGGCTGCTCTGCACCTATGACCCGGTATGAAGCTGATAACCACCCACCATTTAGATTGTGCTCTCAGGCCTGGTCGCCGATCACGGAGAACGGCCTATTCACGCGCGGGAAGGAGAAATTCGCGCATCCGAACGTCCGCGGCGGCTGGAACGTCCGCGGCGGGTCCATGTTCCTGTGCGCCGCGGGCGCTCTCTACCACGGCACGCGCGAGACCTACGAGACCTACCTGGCGGCGGCGATCTGGCGCGCGGGCCGCGTCCCGCGATCCACCGGGGACACGACCGCCACCTTAACGTAGGCGGGAGGCCTACGACTGCGTCGAGCTGTGCCTCTGCAAGCGGGGCGGCGCCAGGATCGCCTTCGGCGTCTGGACGAGCCCCTTCGGCCCGCAGCCGCCCCTCGTCGTCTTCCTGGTCATGAATATCCTGGCCCTCCGGGCCGTCGCCGGGGCATGATTAGGGGGCGCCCTAGTGGACGAGGCGGCGGAGGCCCGCGAGCGACGACGCGGCGAAGTGCGCGAGGGACCGGTCCGACGCCCAGCCCGGCGGCGCCGGCGGCGCCGGCGGCGGCGGCGGCGGCGGCGCGCCCGCGTCGCCGTCGTCGGCGAACCAGGACAGGCCCCGGGCCCGGTCGCCGGGCGGCGGCGGCGGCGCCGCGGCGCCGTCCGGCGGCGGCAGGAGCGCGCAGACGACGGCGCCGGCGTCGCGGCCGACGGCCGCGGAGGCCTCGCTCGCCGTCACGAGGAGCACGTCGCCCGGCGCGAGGGGCGCGAGGGCCGCGAGGGCCTCGGCGACGCCCCGCGGCGTCACGACGACGGGGTACGCGGCGGCGGGGAGGTCGACGCGGCCCGG
>NW_008705813.1:6489-8577 GCF_000186865.1 Aureococcus anophagefferens
TCTCGGCCTCGACCTCGGCCTCGTCGTCGCCGCCGATGGTCGGCATGGACGACCGGCGGTGCTGGCGCGCGGCGACGACGCGCTTGCGGACGAGGAAGAGGAGGGCCGCGAGGAGGAGGACGGCCGCGATGACGACGGGGATGATGATCGCGAGAGAGGCGGACGTGCCGCCGTTGTTGTTCGAGGCACACTTGGGGACGTCGCAGAAGTCCCAGCGGTCCGTTCCGCCGGCGCCGCTCTAAAAAACCTTACGGTTATTTCAAATTTACTCATCACCAGAAACATAACTGCGAAAGAATTAAAGTCGCAACGGTGTGATGAACAATTTTATTTCAGGTTTTTTTATGATAAAAAACCTTATTTCAAATTTACTCGTAATAATTATTTGAAATGTATAGCACCATGAGCGTGAGAATAATGACCCCAAAACTTTTTTTCATACATTTTTGTCATTAATTTTCCATCGAACTTCAACAAAATCGTTCTAGGGAACGCGAAAACACCCTTAGGATTTTACACTATAATCCTCCTTACCTCTCGCCGGAGGTCCGAGGTCGAGCGTTGCGGTGGACCTCGCCGGCGCTCCCCAACAAACAATGAGCAGCCAATATCCTAACTAGGATTACACGCTCCCCAACAAACAATGAGCAGCCAATATCCTAGCTAGGATTACATCGCCGAGAAGGCCGTCCGCCTGATGGAAAACTCATGTGGAAAAGGACTCCACCGCCTTTGGCTTCTCCACGAACCCGGCCCGGATGTTTCGAGTAGACCTTCAGGCGCCGATCGGGAGAACAGTTTAAAGGCCACCGGGTCGGGACCAACGGTGGTTCAAGTTCGCCGCGAGGGGGGACTGAGCGGCGTCCCGCCTCGGGGCGCGAGGCGACGACGGGGGGCGCGGTCGGGTTGGTCGCGCCTCACTTGGGCCCGTCGCCGGGCCCGAAGTCCTCGGGGCGCCGCTTGGGCTGGAGCTTGCCCTTCTCCTTGAGCGAGTCGTAGATCTCGAGCGCGTTGAGGATCGCCTGGTCCATGTTGAAGTACTTGTAGGACGCGAGGCGGCCGACGAAGCAGACCGTGTCCTCCTTCTCGGCGAGGGCGCGGTAGCGCTCGTAGAGCGCCCGGTTCTCCGGGTTGGGCACGGGGTAGTAGGGGTCGCCCTCGGCCGACGAGTACTCGCGCGCGATGCGCGTGCCCTTGACGAGGCCGCGCTTCACGGCCAGCGGCTGGTTCGGCACGTGCTTGTACTCGACGATGCGCGTGAAGGGCACGTCCGCCGACGGGTGGTTGACGACGAAGGCCTCCTGGAAGAAGCCGTCCTCCGGGTCGTCGACGTACTCCTCCTCGAAGCGGAGCGACCGGTACTCGAGCTTCGGCAGGCCCTGGGCGGCGAAGTAGGAGTCGATGGGCCCCGTGTAGACGAGCGTGCCGAACTGGGGCAGCAGGCCCTTGGCCCGCGCGTCGAAGAAGTCGACGTTGAGCTTCACGGTCACGCGCGGGTCCCGCAGCAGCATGTTCTCGAAGATGCGCGTGTAGCCCCGCACGGGCAGCGCCTGCCAGGCGTCCCCGAAGTAGCGGTCGTCCGTCGACGTGCGGCAGGGCAGGCGCATGAGCACGGACGCGTCGAGCTCCGCCGGGTACTTGTCCCACTGCTTCTTCGTGTAGTGCTTGAAGATGCGCTCGTAGAGGAGCGGCCCGACGCGGCTCAGGGCCGCCTCCTCGCCGTTCTGCGCCTCGCCGCTCGGCGGCTTCACGCGCTGGCCCTCGTACCACTTCTCCATGTCCGCCTCGCTCTTGATGTTCGCGTCGGGAAACAGGGCGTTGACCGTCGCCTGCGTCGGCGGGATGGGCACGAGCTTCTGCGTGCCCTCGAAGTCGGGCACCATGCCGCGCACGCGGTGGTCGTTGGCCATCCACTCGCTGAACTGCGTCACGTACTTCCAGACGCGCTCGTACTTGGTGTGGAAGAGGTGCGCGCCGTACTTGGAGCAGCGGATGCCGGACTCGTCGAGGTAGTCGTAGCAGTTGCCGCCGATGTGGTCCCGCACGTCGATGATCAGCGACGTCATGCCCAGCTCCGGGAGCAGCGCT
>NW_008705813.1:8627-9649 GCF_000186865.1 Aureococcus anophagefferens
CTGGGTTTTATTTTTTTGCCACCCCCGGGGGGCCCAGAGGGGGGTTTTGGGCTTCCGGGGGACCCCCCTCCCCCCCCCTTGGGGGGCCCTGCGGCCGGCAGGGGGACCCCCCCCCCCCCCCCTCTCTGCCCCTTGAACGAGCTTCGACGGAGCCCATCCTCGGCGAGGCCGCGGCGGACGCGCCGCGCTCGATCACGAGTCGATGCCACGTCGGTCGTTTTGAGTCGTCTCTCCTCGTTCTTTCGACGGGTCGGAGCCCCCGGGGGGCGGGGGCGACTCGCCGCACAAAAAGACGCAGGAATCCCGACCGTCTACGGACCGGCGGGGCCCGTACTCGCGAACGGGCCGTATCTCGGGGCTCCGAATCGATGCCACGTCGGTCGTTTTGAGTCGTCTCTTCTCGTCCTCTCGGCGGATCGAAGCCCCCCGGGGGCGTGGGCGACTAGCCGCACCAAATAACACAGGAATCTCGACCACCTACGGGTCGGCGGGGGCCCGAATCGAGTACGAGGCGGATCTCGAGGCACGGAACCGGCCCTACGGCGGCAGTTTTGAGTCGAGAGGCTTCGACCGGCGGCTCTAGGAGGTTGGTTCCGTCGATGGGGCTGTCCGTGATGCCATCTAGCCATAGGTTTTTGGCACCAGAAGTGCCCGAAAAGCCGTATTCTTTGTTTCGAGGCTCGTCGAGCGGCCGTAAAATAGGCATATTTTCGGCGAATCGGGTCGGCTAAAGTGGAAGTGCCGGCCTCGAGAGTCGCAACTAACATGTTCCTTGGGATCGAGACCGGTAGATTCACCATCGAGGGGTCTATTCGGAGCAGTTTCGGGCATCTACGCACCCAAACTGGGCCAAAATACGAAAATGTCGACTTAAAATGCGGATTTTATTCTAAATTCCGCAACTCTCTCGCGTTTGGGGCTGCCTTTTGTCCAACGCGTCCAGCGATACCGGGCTGACGACCGGAGGAGGCCGCCTTGAGGTCCTATGCCAACATCCGACCCCTATCGGAGCCCCCAACTGG
>NW_008705814.1:0-1930 GCF_000186865.1 Aureococcus anophagefferens
CGCTTCGATTACGTCGTGAAGATTTGGAATCCACACAGGCCAATACGACGAACGCGTTCGGCTTGCTGCGGTCGCCGTGGAACGCGTCGCCGGTGCCGTTCCTCGCGCGGTCGACGTCGACCCTGGGCCTCCGGGGCAACGGCTACGGCACGTTCCCGACCTGCGCCATGTTCGCGAGCGTGCTGCGCGACGGGAAGCTCTCGACGATTCTGAGAGGCGCGAACGGCCAGCTCCACGGGCCCGTGCACATCATGGTCGGCGGCCACTGGGGCGTCGACGACGCGTGGGCGGCGTACCTGTCGACCCAAAAGTCCAACGACTACTGGCTGCTGCTCTCCAAGTACCTCTGGCGCCAGGGCTACGTCGAGTGCCCGACGGCGTGTTCCGACGACGCGCCGAAGCGCGCGTGCGCGTGCGCGTGCCCCGCGCTCGACGCCGGCGACCTCGACGCGGCGACGATTTTGGTCGACTCCGACGTCGCGGACCTCGCGCCCCCCCAGGGCCAGTGGCTCGAGAAGCTGCGCCGCGAGACGAACTTCACGGAAGACGACGCGCTGCGGCTTTTGTGCGCCGTGGGCACGCCGGGCGAGCTCTTCACGTCGGCGGCGCCCCAGGACCCCCTCTTCTGGCCGCTCCACGGCAACGCGGAGCGTTTCCTCGCCTACGCGCGCGCGCTCGCGGCCGCCGGCGAGCTCGACCTCGACGAGACGTGGGCCTACGAGCACGCGCGGTCGCCGTCGGAGACGGGCGCGGTCTGCGCCTGGTCGGGGGACGGCCGGCCGGCCTGCGCGCCGGGCGCCTGCCCGGGCCACGGCCGCGACGACGTCCTGCCTTTTGATGGATTACCGGGCGGCCCGCTCACGAACGGCGGCTTCTACGACCTCACGCGGCCGGGCCACCCCGACCTGCCCTACGCCTACGACAGCCTCGCGTCCTGGCCCGCCTGCGCCGGCGCCTCGCTCCTCGACGAGGCGACGGACGACGCCTGGCGCTCCCACGGGCCCAACGCGGGGTAACCCTTAGTCGACGATGCGCATGATGGGGTGGCGCTCGATCTCCTGCATCTGCCGCAGGAGGCGCGCCGTGTCGTAGCGGAGCTTCTGGAACTGGTCCACGTCCATCTCGAAGGTCTTGATCGAACCGTCGCTGAGGCTCAGCTCGACCATGACGCTCGGCTTCATGATCTTGTCGAGCGACGACGTCGATATCGACACGTCGACGCGCCACTTCACGTTGGCGATGCGCGGGAAGAACTCGGGCCGCGCGGGGTCGCGGCCCGGGCACGCCGCGGCGCGGGCCCGGACGGCGGCCTCGTTCTCCTTCACCCAGGCGATGTCCGCGGCGTCGCGCAGGCCGCCCCTGAGCGTCGCGAGGGCCGCGAGGCTCGCGTCGAACTGGCCCGTCGTGCACGCCTGCCGCGCCTCCGCCGCGAGGGCGCACTTCTTCTCCATCGCGCGCGCCTTTCGGGGGCGGCGGCGCGGGCCGCGGCGCGGCGGCCTCGAGAGCGGGCAGCCTCTCGGTCTGCGGCACCTTTGAGGGAAAGATGCCGTTCATCGCGTAATTCGAACGTAAGAAGAAGACAAGAACTCAAAATGCAGCCCATGCCCAGCGGGCCGCCCCCGTCGCCGTCGCAGCGGCGGGGACCGCTGGAGGCCTTCTTCCAGCAGGCGGCGTCGACGGGCTTCGCCCTCTTCATCCTCCCGGGAGGGCCGGTCGTCTTTTGGACCCTCTTCCTCTGGCTGGCGTCGAGCCGCTGCCTCGCCCTGCGTGCCCTCGTCCTGGCCTACGGCGTCTGGATGTGGTTCTTCGACACGGCGCGCCTGAGCGGCGAGCGGTCGTCGCGGAGCGTCCGCGGCTGGCGCGTCTGGCGCCTCCTGGCGGCCTATTTTCCCGCGAGCCTCCACGCGACGGCGGCGCTGCCACCGGGCGG
>NW_008705814.1:5446-7076 GCF_000186865.1 Aureococcus anophagefferens
AGATCGCCGGCGACGACGCCGGCGACGTAGGCCGCGGAGCCGTTGGCGACGAGCGCGTTCGAACTATTCGGCGCGTAGTGGAAGAGGTCGTCGGCCGGCGCGACGCGGGGCCCGACGGACGACGCGACGACGCGCAGGTCGGCGTCGACGACGTAGAAGAAGAGCCCCTTGGGGTCGTAGGCGCCGAGGTCTTCCCGCCACCACGTCCGCGCCGTCGCCGCGATGATCTCGGACACGCGGCTGAGGCCCACGTCCGCGCCCGCGGCGCCCCGCAGCTTGCCCTCGGCGTCGAAGAGGGGCGCGGCGATGGTGTAGCCCACGCCCGCGGCCACGTCCGCGGGCATCGCGTAGGGCGTCGTCCACCGCGGCGTCTTGTACTTGACGGAGCTCCGGAACCAGTGCGTCGTCGTGCAGTCGAACTTCGTCGTCTTCAACGCGTCGACGGGCTCGCCGAGGGCGTCGCTCGTGAAGGCGACCGCGCAGAGGTCGTAGTCGAAGTCGTCGCAGCGGCCGCGCGACACGTACTTTTCCGCGTCGAGCTTCCCCTTGCCCTTGACGTTCTTGCCCAGGGTCACGGTCAGGTTCCCCGCGTGCGCGGCGCGCGCGCCGCTCGACTTGTAAAAGTCCTCGCGCAGGTAGGCGTACGCGTAGTACGCGTGGTCCGCGTCGAAGCCCGCGTAGATCGCGAGCACGTTGCGCTCGCCTGGGGGGGGTGATTCAAGTTCGCTTCAACATGAGTGTTCCGCGCGCGCGCGTCCCGAGAAAGGATCCGCGCGTCGAGCGCGCTCCGAGGGACAATCGCTCGTCCAGAAATCAGCGGAGAACGCGCGGGAAACGGGCGAGATCGGAGCTTTCGAAGTCGGGCGCGTCGCGCCCGCGTCCCGCGCGGGAGCGCGCCGAGGTTCTGCGCGGTGGCCATGAGCGTCTTCATCGTCGTCGTCTCGGCGACGGTCCCGTTGAAGAGGAGGCCGTTGCGCGACGCGTAGGCGAGCTGCGTGCTCTGCGAGCTCACGAAGTCGAGCGCCTGGACGAGCGTCGCGCCGACGACGGTCGCCATGACGAAGTCGAAGCCGATCTCCGCCGACGCGTCGTCGGCGCCGACGACGCCGCAGAGGACCAGGAGCGGCGCGAGCCAGCGCCGGCGCGCCATGGCGCCGCGGAGCGAGGCGGAACCGCGCAGGGTGTCGTGGAGGGTGGAATAATGCAGCTTCACCGTCGGGGCAGCCTCAGGATATGCGGTCGATGATGCTGTGGAGATGCTGCGAAAGACCTCGATTCGTGGCAAAATGTCCGAGGCCGTCGCGATGAGCTCCTACGACAACGACGAGCCCATCGTCGAGGACGTGACGGCGAAGAACTTCGAGGGCATCGACGCCGCGGACTGGCACCGCAAGCGCGACGAGGACGCCGACGCCGCGGCCTTTGGCGACGACGAGCTCGACGCCGAGGGCTACCGCGTGCTCATGCCCGGCGTGCGCTACAAGGAGGTGAGGAAGGGCACGGGCCCCCAGGCGGAGTACAAGCAGGCCGTGATCTGCACCTGGACCGGCGCGCTGACGGAGACGGGCGAGGTCTTCGAGACGTGCAAGCGGAAGATGCTCAGGGTCGGCGACGCGGACTGCCGCCCGGC
>NW_008705814.1:8184-9484 GCF_000186865.1 Aureococcus anophagefferens
CGCCCCCGGCCAGCGCGTCCTCGAGGCGGCTCCGGCCGACGATCGCGCCGATCATGAACACGGGCACGACGAACGGCGGCCAGACGCGGAGCGGCATGTAGAAGAATGGATCGACGCCCACGACGATAACCCACTTGACCGCCATGAGGGCCGCGAGCCACGGCAGGTGCGCGCGCGTCCAGGCGCGCTCGAGGCGGCCGAAGAGCCACGGGAGCCGGTAGTAGAAGAACGCGATCGTCGACACGGACCAGAGCACGCCGTTGTTGGGATAGATTAGCGGATACCACGACGTGATGCCGGTGAGGCTGAAGGGGAGGAGCGCCAGGCCCCACGGGTCCATCCGCAGGAGGCACATGAGGAGCTCGGAGAGGTAGTAGAGCGGCGCGAGCCGCGCGAAGCGCTTCGCGTAGAAGTTGCGCCGCCGCGCGAGCGCGACGACGTCGCCGGGGCCCGAGCCCACGAAGTCCTGCCGCGAGTAGGCGAGGGCCATGACGAAGCCGCTCACGAGGAAGAAGCCCTCGACCGCGGCGCCGCCGCCGAGCTCGCCGCGGAAGCCCATGTGGCCCGCGACGCGGCCGTCGCCTCCGAAGTAGTTCATGTGCCCCACGGCGATGACGAGCATGAGGAGCGCCCGCACGCCCGTCGTCGTCGTCGTATCGACGCGGCGCTGCCCGCCCGCGGCCGCCGCGCGTTTCGCGCCGGCCGCCGCCGCGTCCGCCGCGGCCCATCGCAGGCGCGCGGCGTGCGCCGCGACGGCGAGCGCGGCGCCGTAGCAGGACATGAGCCCCGCGGTCCACGTCCATTCCGAGCCTAAAACCTCCTCGTCGTCGTCGTCGTCGTCGTCGTCGTCCGCGACCTCCCGCGGCGTTCCGCGAGCGAAGGCGTCGGAGCACTCAGCGACCGAGAGCTCCGCGTTCAAGCAGACACAGTCCTCCGTAATAACGAACGTAACATCGAATTCCAGGGAGCACGTGAGGCACGAGTGGGCGCTGCTCGTCGTCACGTCGCACGGAACCGAGCTGATGCAGCAGTCCTCGTCGCCACAGCTCTCATGACTCCCGCACCACTCGCCGCCGGCCATTTCGCATTGCGAGTTCCGCTCGCAGAGTTGGCCCGAGGCGGCGACCACGGCGAGGCAAGCCAGGAGAGCGCGGGCGGCGGCCATCTTCGACGTTTGTCGGAGCGGTACGCTCCGGCTGAGCAAGGGCCTGAGGCCGAGCTCTCCCACTTCCGAGCTCTCCCGCGGTTCCTCCCCGCCCCCCTACGTTTAGAGGCGCGTCAAGGCGAGAGGGAGCATCGT
>NW_008705815.1:0-9480 GCF_000186865.1 Aureococcus anophagefferens
ATCTTGGGCGTCACGGAGCCGTCGGAGTGCTGGAGGTACTCGATGGTCACCTGGGTCTTGCCGTCGGGGCGGAGCCACCAGAGCGACCCGTCCTTGCGGACCTCCGTGAGCACCTTGCCGAGGCGCGTCGCCATGAGGTGCGTGAGGGGCATGCAGTTCTCCGTCTCGTCGGACGCGTAGCCGAACATGATGCCCTGGTCGCCGGCGCCGACGTCGAGGTCGCTCTTGCCCACGTGGACGCCGCCGGCGATGTCGGGCGACTGCTTATTGATGCGGACGAGCACCTCGCACGAGTCGCACGACAGGCCCTTGGAGTCGACGGAGCCGAGGTCGTCGACGAAGGAGTCGAAGCCGATCTTCTTGACCTCGTTGCGCACGATGGCGTCGTAGTCGAGATTCGCCTTCGTCGTGATCTCGCCGAAGACCATGACCATGTTGTCCTTCGTCGCCGTCTCGCACGCGACCTTGGAGTAGGGGTCCGCCGTGAGGCACGCGTCGAGCACGGCGTCCGAGACCTGGTCCGCGACCTTGTCGGGGTGGCCCTCGTTGACCGACTCGGACGAGAAGAGGAAGACGCGCTCCTGCGGGCGCGGCGGAGATTCGGCGCGCGGCGCTCGGGGGGCACGAGGGCGGGATGCGGCGGCGCTCGGCGGCGGCGCGGCGCGGGCGGCGCCCGGGGGGCGCGCGGGAGCGTCGGGGGTGCAACCGGGCGGGGGCGTCGGGCGCGCGGGCGAGGCGGCTGGCTAGCCGAAGCGCTTTCGGCGAAAGTCCCCCCCGACGCCCGCGGCGTAGCCGCGCGCGGCCCTCGCGCGCAGAAGTAGGTCCACGGACGCCGGTACCGACCTCGGCGGCGACGCGCTGTTTCTTGGCGACGGCGGCGGACATGGTTTAGTTTGAGCGGGTTGGCTGTGTCGGCGAGGAGATGTGGCGCGGCGAATGTTGGACTGCTACGATCGTCACCTCTGGAAACATTCGATTGTTGCAGCCGAAAAAGCAAACAAACCAAAGGCTTGGCAGCCAAACCCAGTTCAGAGAGCATGGCGGAAGAATGTCAGCTCCGCGGGGCTGCCCTCGGCCCATATCGCATCATCTGGAGCGCCGATTGCTGCGTCGGGTCCACCCATGGTGGTGGCTCGGGGACGGGCCGCTCTACGCGGTTGCATGCCCTCGTTCGCGAGAACGCGGCGGCCCAGAAGTCGTCGTGTCGAGGCTGAGAGATCTGCGATGCTCTGCGGAATTGCACGATCGACGACGCCCGACGAAGTGCGGCGCTTCACCCCCGGCCCAGAGGTCCCCCCAGGCGGGGCAACGCGCTCGGAGACCCCGGACGGCCGTGTCGATGACTTTTGGGCTTTGACGCGTCGACGGTCAACACGACGTCGCGGAGACGCGCGGCCAAGATCGAGGATTCAGAGACTCTGTCGCGCGCGAGCCGTCCGTGGCACGAGTCGCACGTGCCTGTGGGCTGGCCGCGCGTGGAATCCCTCCGTGGCTGATCATGATCGCGGTGGTGCCCCTGGAGCAGTGCTTGGGCAGCACTCCGCGGGACAACGCGCCGCGGCG
This sequence comes from Aureococcus anophagefferens, assembly GCF_000186865.1. Classification (NCBI taxonomy): domain Eukaryota; class Pelagophyceae; order Pelagomonadales; family Pelagomonadaceae; genus Aureococcus; species Aureococcus anophagefferens. The sequence goes on from NW_008705815.1 coordinate 1,564, forward strand.
CTCGGGCTGGAGGCGAAGCCGAGGGAGCTGCGGGCGCCGTGCGCGATGCCGGTCGACAGCGTGCGCCAGCAGAGCGCGGCGGCGCCGAGACGACCGAGGAGGAGCGCGTCGGCGCGCTCGGGCAGGTCCGCGGACTGGGCCGCGCGGCAGCCGCGGACTCCGGCGGGGGCAGCCCCTCGGCGGCGCCGCGGGTTAAGAGTAGAATCTTAAGCGCGACGCGCGACGGCGTCCTCTCCGGGCCGGAAGAGCGGACCGCGTGTCTTGTCCGTGTTCGACGCGCGCGTGCACGAGCCGACCTCGTACGGGATCGCGGACGGGTCAGCGCGGCGCTTCTTCGGTCCAGGGGCCTTGGGGACCCCGACGTCGGGGTTGAGCGGGCACGTGGCCGCGTTGTGCCTCGCGAAAGGCCCTTGCGCCGGCGTCTGGATCTCGAGCTTCTCACAGCACTTGCACATCCCGACGGCCTTCTTTTTCGCAGCGGCCGTCGCGGGCGCGTTCGTCGTCGTCTCCGCCGCCGCCCCGGCGTTCGTCGTGTCGCCCAAAGCGGTGCCCGTCGTCAGGTCCATGAGCTGCGGGCAGACCTCGAACCTGCCGCCCGGGAGCTCGAGTCCAGAAAACGCTTCGCCGCAGACGACGCAGTTCGAGCCCGTCGCGTGGAGCTTCCTCCAGCACGCGTAGCAGACGCAGGCGTGGTCGTGCGTGTTCGAGCTGCTCGTCCCCGGCCGGCACGGGACCGCGGCGGCGCCGCACGACGGGCAGGTCGCGGCTTCCGCGAGCGCGGCGTTCTCGCCCAAATTTTTTAGATGCGCGACCAGCGAGTGCACCGCGGCCGAGAGCTCGCCGCGTTTGAGGGAGCGCACGGCGGTAACCGACGACGCCGCGTACGAGTTCAGCCCGTGCGCCGCCGCGGCCGCGACCTGCGACGGCTCCAGCAAGCTCACCAAATCCTCGACCGACGACGTCGACCCCTCGCGCGTCGCGCGCGGCCGCTTCTTCGGCGCCACGTCCGAACGCGCCTCGGCCCGTGCTGCCTCGAGCTGCGGGCTCCCGTCGGGGTAGTGCTCGAGCAGGTAGGTGCTCACGTCGTTCTCCGACGCCGTGTTCCCAAAGCGTGCGTCGCGATGCCCCGGTAGCGTGTGGCCCTCCGCGATCACCCACTTCAGGATCTTGACCATGACCTCGGAGTGGGCGTTGTCGACCTTGTAGGAGCAGAACTTCTTCGCGAGGGCCTCGTAGAGGATCGACGGCAGCTCGCCGCCGGCGACGATGCCGCCCGGCTCGCCCTCGAGCGCGACCATGTCCACGGCGTCCCGCAGCGGCTTGGACCGGAGCAGGCCGAGGATCTCCACGTGGTTGACGAGCGCCAGCTCCTTGGTGGAGAGCGGCGAGGGCGCGTCGTCGGCCGTCGGCCGCGCGTCGGCTCCGGCGCCGCGTGCGACCGTCGACGCGGCCGCGGGGGGCCACAGCTGCCGGCCCAGGGCGCGGGCGTACGGGGCCCGGCGGTCCTTGTCGAAGAAGAAGCTGTGGGACCACGGGAGGCAGAGCACGTAGTCGTAGCGGTTGATGATGTACTCGATGAGCTCCTTCGTGTAGTTCTTCGCCAAGTTGTCCACGGCGTGCTCGAAGCCCAAGGGCTTGGCGTAGGCGTAGGCGTCGTCAAAGAGCCCCGACGCCTTCGGGTCGATCGCGACAGCGACGTACTTGGCCACGAGGTTCATGACGTGCGTCCCCAGCTCGTTGAAGCGGAAGCCCCCGTACGTGTGGCCCCACTTGAGCGACGCGTGGACGACGGCGTAGTTGAGCGCCGCGAGCACGGATGTGTGCAGCAAGAACTCGGGCTTGGAGAGCAAGTAGTAGCACCGCGACGCCCCCTCGTCGCGCAGGGCGCGGAGCTTCAGTAAGAGATCCCGAGTCGACGTCGACGCGTCCTCGCCCAGGCCCAGGCTCAGGACGATAGCGACCATCAGCAGCCCCTTGTTCGCCCAGATGTACGCGGCAGCGAGCATGTAGGACTCGAAGCGCACATCCATGCACTCCTCCGGCTTCAGCAGGCCCAGGTACTGCAGATGCTCCACGAGTTTCTCACTTCTGAGATGCTTGATGCATGCCTCCAGCATCCGTTCGAAGACAGAATTTCCTGATGTTCTGTTGAATTTTTCGTCGTCGACGCTGTTCCGGTTCACGGCAGTCGACGCCCCGTCTGCTGTAATGTGCGCGTTGCAGTCGGCATCTACCAACGTCGCCGCAGCAGCCGTCGCAGTCGCCGCTGCCGCCGTCCGACCCCGCGTTCCGTGGCCCCGCATTCGCTCCTCTTCCGCCTTCTTTTCCAGCTCCTCCTTCCCCATCTCGCGCAGAACGTTCCCCACCGCCGCCTCGCCGCCGTCGCGCGCGTAGAAGAGCACGTCGGCCACGGTCAAGCCGACGAGCGCGAGCGCCTCGCGGGCCTTCTTCGCGAGCGTCGTCGCCTTCTTCCCGTCGCCGCCGAACGTGAGGCCGAGCGGCATCGTCACGACGGCGATGTCGGCCTTGTCCAGCCATGGGATGATCCCGCTGGCGCCGCCGTACGCGCCGTCGGCCTTCTCCGCGCGCGCGATGTACGCGTGGAGGGTCACCGCGTTGCAGAGGTCGGCGACCTTCATGTTGTCCGCCAGCACGACGCCGTTGATCTGGAGCGTCACGTCGCCGGGGCCCAGGCCGCGGCCGAGCAGCGGCACAGTACCGCTCGTCAAAAGCAGCTTGACATGCTTCATGGTGAGTCGTCGAGAGATGGTCATGACGACGCTCTTCCCGGTCCTGTCGACGACGGACACGTCGAGGACCATGTCGTGACGCAGCGGCCGCGACGGCGCTGCCGACGCGCAAGCGTGAGCGGCTTCGGCGGCCGCCGATGCGCTCAAAAGGTAAAGCATCAATCGCCGCCGGTCTTGCACTTCAACACGCCGTAGCGACTACCTCGCAGCGGCGCCGGACCTCAGTTTAATTTCCCCTTGTACTCGCGATGGACGGCGTCCATGTCGAAGACGCGGGCGGGCGCCGGCGACGGGTAGGGAGACGGCACAGAGCCGACGCCGGGCGAGTCCCACTCCGCGTGTTCGCGTGCGGCGCAGAGGGCCTCGTCCAGACGGGCGGCAGAGACGACGCCCGTGCGCTTCTCCGGGGTCCCCCAGATCGAGGCCTGCTCCTGGAGCGGCGCGAGCGCGGCGGCGCCCGCATCTGCCGCCGCCGCGTACTTGGCGCGTTTCGTCGGCGACGCGGTGCGCACCGCCTCCGTCGCGGCGGCCGCGAACGCAGGTAAGGTCTGGTTCTCGCGGACACGCTCGTCGGCGACCATCAGCTCCACGGCAGACCGCGACTGCCGGAGCGTCGGTTGATGGGGGTTGAGCATCGCGCGCGAGCACTTCGTGTAGTTCTGCTGCTTCTCGTTCCACCACTTCTTGTCCGCGAGGTACTTCTCCGTCTGCTCGGGCTTGGACGCGTTGTAGGCCTTGCCCGCGGTCTTGTACGGCTCCCTCTCGACCTTGGACATCATGCGCCACCTGTGCCAGGACACGTCGAACACGTGATTCAAAACAAGACGCGGCGGCGTGCTCTGCCGCGACCTCGACGCTCTCCTTCTCGAAGATCTCGTTGGCGGGCGTGCGCTTCCGCTTCAGCTCCGCCCGAACCGCCGGCCCACGCGCCCGCTTGAACGCCTGGTAGCTTGCGCCGTTCGCGTGGCCCGTCGGAGCCTTTGTCGGGCAAAAATCCAACGTGCCGGACCGCGCGTCCTTCTCCTCGTCGGCGAGCTGCTTCTGCGCGTAGCCGCAGGTCTTCTTCGGGAAGAGCTCCCGCACGTCCGTGCTCACGCCGACGTGGATCGCCCAGGCCTGGCCGCCGACCGGTTTGCTGCCCGGCGCCGTCCCCGTTCCGCCGTCGCCGGCCAGGCAGATCGAGTAGACCTCGCCCAGGTCGCCGGACAGGATCTTCTTGTAGCACATCAGCTCCAGTCGATGGACGAGCGCCTCCTCATTCACGGTCCCCGAGCGGCTTCCGCTCATGCTGTTCACGACCCCGGCGCAGTAGTCCTCGCCGTTCTTCGCGAGGATCTTCGCCTGGATGGCGTCGCCCTTGCTCAACGCCGAGTACCGCATCTTGGCCTCCACTATCCGCCGGACCGCGTCCAGAACATCCCTGAGCGGCCGAGCGTTGTTTGGGAGCGCGGCCGCGTCCAGCTCTGGAAGATTTGAAAGGCGGCGGACGTACGCGATGAGCGTCTGGCCGTCCTCGAGGGACCCGAGGACGAGGTCGGGGTTGGACAGGTGCCTTCGAGCCGCGTGGACGCGCTGGCGTGCCTGGGAGAGCTCATGGGCGTCGGCGTCGAGTTGGCGGAGTCGCTGAAGAAGCGCTTCGCCGTCGCGGACCTCCAATTTCCGGAACCCGTCGAACGCCGCACGCAAATTCTTCAACAACCCCGTCGTCGCCACGCGGTCCCAGTTCGGGGCGCCGTCGCGCCGGAGCTCCTCGAGCTTCCCGAGGAGGATCTCCTCCTTCGCGAGAGGAGCCAAATCGTAGAGGATGACGTCGGCGCAGCGCTCGAGCGCCTGGGCGAGGCCGCGCCTCGCGGGCCGCGGCATCAACGAGCAGACCTCGGAGCTGTCCACCACGGGCTTCGGGTCGGACCGTTTCGTTTTCGTCGCGGCCGTCGACGTCGACGTCGCCTTCGCGTCCGTGTCGACGCTGGACGCCTCGGCCGCGCGCAGGAAGGTCGGGAGGGCAAAGACGTCGCCGACGAAAAACTTGAGCAGCGCAGCCAGGTCCGGGCCGTCCGAGTCGTCCGCCGCGGCGGGCGCCGCCGCCGCGTCGGTGGAGCCTGCGGTGCTCCCCGAGCTCGAGCGGCGCTTCAGGTACGTAGCGATGAGAGACTCGACCAGGACGCGCATGACCTCCGGGGAACACCAGACCTACAGCGACAAGACGCTCTGCGACCGGGACGACGCCGTGCGCAGCCACGCGGGCTCCAAAGAGCGGACGCCGCTCACGTACGAGTTCTAGTGATTTGGCACCGAGCACGTGGCTGCGGGTCGTCGCCGTGCGCACCTCGAAGCAGTCGACGCCCTTGACGACCGGCGCGCCGTCGGGCTTCTTGAGCGCCGAGAACTTGCCCCAGCGCGGTTGTTTGAATTCGCCCTTCACGAGCCCGTCGGGCACCGACTGGAGCAGGAACAGCCGCCTCTCGGGACCGTGACGCGCGCCGGGGACACGTACTTCCCCTCCGGCGTCCTCCCGACGACCCAGAGCTTCGTGTCGCACTGGTTCGGGACCTCGGCGGCGACCGCAGCGGTGCACTTCCTGGCGTCGCTCACAAGGATCACCTCGGGTCCGCGCGGCTTGCGAGCAGCCGCGTCGGTTGCAGTGGTCGGTGCTGCGGGTTCGTCCGGCGTCGCGGACACCCCGTCCGCGCTCATAGAGTCCCGAAAGGCTGCCTCAGGGCGGCCGCGACCCAGCCCGACATACGACGGCTCCGGGCCCGCGTCAATGTCGGGTAAACGCATATCATTGAACCGGGTTTGGCCGCCAAGCTCCAGGCAACATGCTGCCACAACTCCCATCTCCCGCTCACGCACGCTCCGACGCCGAACAATGCGCTCGGCAGCCGCATGCGGGGGCGCGGAACCCGCGCGCGAGGTTCGATAAACCCCTCCCGCGACCGCGTTCCAGCGCTCGACCTTCCGGACCTTCGAGCGGGGCTCCTCGGGCAGCATCCGGGGCAGCACTCCTCGACGCTGGATTGGATGCCGCCGCGCGCTGGCGCCGCGCTGCGAGGGGGCCGTGCGCCGTGGCAGCGATGTGCGCCTCCGAAGGATGCGCGCGAGGCACTGCTGCCCAGCGACACGAGGCCCCCGCGGACCGCGGCGCCCGTCGGGCGCGTTCGCGCGCGCCGCCCGCTCCCGCGACGGACGACGCGCGGCCGGAACCGCTTCGACGGCGGGAGACGCCGTGCTCTAGGGCGGCGTGATCTTTTACGAGCCTCGGGGTCGTCGGAGCTCCCGGAGCGGCGGCGCTCGCGGACGCGCGCGTTCGCCGCGGCGGATGCGCCGTCCTTCGGGCGGCGCCGCCGCGACGGCGCGAACGAGCGATCGTGCGCGCGCCAGCCGTGCCGCGGATGGCGGCCATTTTTTTCGGCAGCGACGCGGCGACGCGGGTCGTCTGGTCGTCCTTCGATGTCGACGACGCGCCGCGCGCTCCGGCTGCGGCGTGGACTGCGCGGCGTCCGCGGCTCCGCGAGGCGATCCGAGACGCAGCGGAGGCGTCGGTGCACCGTCGCGGCGCGGAAAAAATCGGCGGCGCCAGCGCGACGACGGGCGATCTCCGTCGAGGGTGCGACGCGCGCGATCCGGCCGCGCGCTCGCGAACGATTCGAGAGGCGCGGAGGACCGCGGACGCGCATTGTGCGCGCGGACGATTCGAGAGGATCGCGGCGGCGGCGGCGGAACGACCAACGACGATGCGACGTGCATGGATGGATGATTGGATGATTGAGATTGGATGATTGGATGATTGAGAGAGGAAAATGGGGGTCGACGTTGCGCGGCGGTGGTGCAAGACCGCGAACATCTATGGGGGTCGGTTGCAAGCAACGCGAACCAGCCCGGAGCGTAAAAATACATGTGAAAATTTCTCTAGTCATTGACTAGAGTACCAGTTTTCACACTGATAAGAACCTAGTTAAACGGCAACGTCAGGGTAAGTGCAGGTATAGTGAATCGAGACGCGGCGAGCCGCGCAGATACTACACTTGATCTTAGCCCTGCGATGGGTTTAAGAGGTGATGCTCATTCGATTGTAAGCCCCCAGGACACTGGTGGGCTACAAAAGGCCGAGAAAGGTGAAAGCTGTTAGGAGCCGAAGTGCCCGCGACATACCACGAATGTGCAACCTGGCTCGTGACCCGGGTCTCTGCAAGCATGACCCGGGTCTCGGCAAGCGCATTCGTGGCAGCCGTGCGCCAAGCACCATCGAACCCAACCTCTGAAGCTGCCAAAGGCAAGCTGGTCCTTCGCCAAAATCACAATTGTGGCAGCTTTGTGGGAGCTCTCTCCGAGCTGATCTCGTCCCGATTCCGCGCGCGCGCGGCAACTGCAGCGTCATCGCAGCTTTCAGCTACCCCGTTGGACTCCGCCGACGACCGTGAGCGGTGCCGTCGGTCGTCGGGCGCCGCGCGCGTCGGTCGCACGGCACGGCCGCGATCGCCGAAAGCTGCCGGTCGCGGTCTCCGAGGCGCTCGTCAGCGCCGGGCTCGCGCGATCGGCGACGAACGTCTTCGTCGCGACCAAGGGCGGCGGTCGACCGTCGGAGCTCGTCGCCGCCGCGACGGCGTCCTGCGAGCCTCTGGACAACGACCGCGTCGCGCTCTACCGGCTGCACGGCGCCTTCGAGCCAATCGCGCGCGCCGCGGACGGCCTCGCCTTCGTGGCGGAGGTGGGCCTCTGCGACGCCGTCGGCGCGGGCAACCACGACGTCGCCCAGCTCGAACGGTTGCGAGCGCGGCTCGAGCGCCGGGGCGTCGCGCCGGGCGGCCGCGCAGGTCGTCGCCGTCGCCGACGCGATCCCCCCCGCCGCGCCGTTGCGGCCGCTGGTGTCGCAGCGCTGGACACGCCGGAACCCGTCGGCGCCACCGCGGGCGCGCGCGCCGCGCCCGACGCGACCTGGGCCGGCCGCCGCGGCCCGTCGGCGACGCCGTCGGCGGCGGAGCGCGGGCGCCGGCGGTCCCGCGACCAGCTCCATGGAGATCCTGCGGCTGGGCGCGTGCGTCCTACCGAGCGCCGCCGCGGGGCTCGGCCTCGGCGGCGCGGGCCGCGTCGGCGCGCGCGGCCCGGCCACGTCCGCCGCCGCCGCCGCCGCCGCCGTCTTCGCGGCCGCGGCGCCGGGCCGGACGCG
>NW_008705816.1:0-3219 GCF_000186865.1 Aureococcus anophagefferens
ATCCACCCGCATACCACCCGCATACCACCCGCATACCACCCGCATACGACCAGCATAGCAGCCGCATACCACCCGCATAAAACCCGCATAAAACCCGCATAGTAGGCGCATACTACCAGGCATACCGGCGGTCAACCCCCTCGGCATCGGACGCCGTCGCGGAGCAAACCCGCCTGTGAAAAAGAGAATGCGGTGTAAATTGACGCTCACGATCGCGGCGACGTCCCTCGTGCGCGCGATGCGGCCAGTGGCCTTGTCTTCGAGGCATGAACCGCGATCGCGCGTGATCGCGCGCGACTCGAGCGCCGACGGAGATGCGCGCAAGGCTCGTGTGCTTTTTTGCCTCGGCGGTCCCGGCGCAGGCAAGGGAACGCAATGCGCCAAGCTCGAGGCGGAGTTCGGCTTCGTGCATCTCTCGGCGGGTGATCTGCTGCGCGCGGAACGCGCGTCCGGTAGCGCTGACGGCGAACTCATCGAGGCTTACATCGCCGAGGGGAAGATTGTGCCCGTGCGCGTGACGTTGAACCTGATCCGCAAGGCTATGCAGGCCTCTGTGGCGCACACCTTCGTGATCGACGGCTTCCCGAGGAACTCGGACAATCTCGAGGGATGGGACGAACTCATGTCGGACGTGACGGACGTTGGAGGCGTCCTCTTTTACGACGTTTCCCATGATGTCATGCAAGAACGTATTATGAAGCGCGGGGAAACGAGCGGGCGGAGTGATGATAACGCAGAGGCTGCCCTAAAACGCTTCAGGACGTACGAGGAGTCGACGAGGCCAATCATCGAGCATTTCAAGAAACGCGGGAAGCTCATCGCCGTGCCCGCGGCTGGGGACGTCGATGAGGTTTGGGGGCTCACGAGAGCGGCCATCGAGGCCTTGGAGGTATACCAGGAATAAGAAGGTGAGAGTAAGGGGGTGACTCGAAGTGGGGTTTAAATGCCAGTGGCGAGATCGATGTCCATCTGAAGTTATGGGGCTAAATATGGCAGCCGCATATAGAAAATAGTTATATTATGGAAAAATTAAAGTCAGTCGCATATTCCAGCGATTTCATTGGTCGAGGACAGAAGATAACACGTATTCTTTGTCCGACGCCACACGCTGCGGTACCTGGAAGTATTTTTGTGAATGGGTGGCCTCGGGCAGATCAGAGTGAGACTGCGTTACGGGTATCCTAGGGGTATCCTGGCTCCTCTGCTCCCCCGCCGCGGCCGGAAAGGCGGAGCGGGGACTGCGAAGCCAGGCCGGGGAATGAGAGTGTGCACGCCGCAGCGTGCAGGGAGGCGGGCGGGTGCCACGGCACCGCGCCGGGGAGGAACGGCGGTGCGGCGTGCCTTGCGGGCACGCCGTGTTGAGGCCGAAGAGCGGGAACCGGCGTAGAACCCCGCAGGGTTGTCGCTGTTCCGGGCGTACGTAGATGTCTCCGAAGTCGGCCTTGGCGTGCCGTCCGACGATTTCGAGCACGGGCGCGTGGAGCATGATCGACCGCGTCCAGGCCCTGAAGAGGGCCTTGTTCGCGTCATGGACGCCGCTCTGCGGCGTGAAGATGACGACGTCTTTGAAGAGGTTGTTCAGCTCGACGATGCTGAGGAGCGTCGGCTCGTCGTCGCCGTCGCCGCCGCCGGCCGCGCCCGCGCGGGTCCGCGGCGGCATTGTAGGAAGGCGGGGTGCTGGTGTCCTCGCCGCTGCGCCGCGCGCGGTCCGCGCGGGCGCTGGTGGGGCCTGGACCGGAGCGCGGCGCGACGCCGGGCTCTGCGGCGGCGCGCGCTCTGGCTCCAGGGGCTATCCGCCGCTCGCGAGCGGTGGATCTGCTGCGGGCGGCGCGCTCTGCGCGCAGGCTCGCAGCGGTGTAGCTGCGCACAGCTAGCAGGTGTAGCGCGGTGGCTCACAGCGCGAAAAATGGGGACATAACCCAGATCAGAGTGAGACTGCGTTACGGGTATCCTAGGCGTATCCTGGCTCCTCTGCGCGTGCGCCTTTCCGACGCGGCTCGTCGAGGGCTTCCGGGCTGCGAGGCCGTCGTGCGAGGTGCGCCTTCGCAACCTCGGCCGCGGCGGGTACACGACGATGTACGCGCTGGCGCGGTTCGACCCGGCCGAGACGGCCGACGCCGACCTGCTCATCCTCGACGAGACGGTCAACGACATTTTTACGAATAAGGAGGAGAGCCGGAACTATCACCCATACGCGCGCATTCGCGGCGCCGTGGAACTGCTCGTGCGGCGCATCTTCCAGACGGCCGCAAAGGCGCCGCCGGCGCTCCTCCTCCTCAGCACCATCGTGGCCGCGCCGCCCACGGACTACAGGTACCAGGACGATGCCCTCGAGCCCGTCGCGAGGCGCTACGGCCTCCCGCTCGTCAGCTACCGCGACGCCGCCGATGCGGCCGCCGCGCTCGCATTCCACGGGGCATCGACCGGAGGCAACAACCGCAGCACCTTTCTGATGACGTACGCGTGGCATCCCGGGGGCGGACCACCGCATCCCGGGATGAGCGACCTGAACCACCCCGACTGGTTCGCCCACCTCCTCATGGCGGACCTAGTCGCGTACGTCGTCGCCGCCGCGAGGAGCGACCCTCGGGTCGACGCCGTGCCCCTCGCCGCCGCGACGCGCGACGCCCTCGCCGCGGCGCCCGCCTTTGGCGCGAAGGGCCTCGTCGACGCCTGCAACGGCGACTACCTCACGCGGCTGCCGACGGCGGACCGGCCCGACTTCTCCCGGGCGCCGCTGGGCACGCCAGGCCCGGGCTGGACCTTCGTCGCCAACGGCTCCAAAAGCGGCTGGGAGTACGACGCCTCGGACGACGTCCGCCGCGGCCTCGCCGAGATGCCTCGCATCCGCTTCCCTGTCGCCTTTGGCACACGGCCGGGGCTCGTCCTCTCTGTCATGAGCTCGTACGCCAACTTCGGCCCCGGCTGCTTCTGGCTCGAGCGCTCCGGCGCCGCCAGCCTCGACGTGGCGACCGCCGCCGTCCACGCCGGCCGCGCCCTACGCGACCACTGCTGGACCGTCAAGACGAAGCCGGGAAGCTACGAAAAGAACGGCGTTCACGAGTTCCTCTGCCACAAGGTCCTCGCGCACTCGATCACCCTCCCCTTCATCGTCGACGGCCACTGGGGCGATCGTTCTTCTCAGCCGAGGCCCCAGTCGTACGCTGCCGTAGGCGCCGTCCCGACGCCTACTCGCTACGTCCAGGGCGCCCCCTCCTT
>NW_008705816.1:8046-9446 GCF_000186865.1 Aureococcus anophagefferens
CACGCCCAACCGTGAGGGTGTTGCAGCGATCGGATGGCGTTCGTCCGATCCCTAGAGGAAATCCAGCCAAAACCGACACTTACGCGACGCCATGGGAGTCGTTTTCGGCGCTCTAAAGGGCCGCGCGCACGTCGGCATGACCATACGCGACGGCCCGGCCAAAAAGACCGCGCGACGGCAGCGTTCTCTCGTCGGCGAAAAAAACGCGTCTCGGGCACCGAAAACGACCCCGAAACCGTCGGCGTGTCGCGGGCCGTCGACGGGTCCCAGGCTCGCGCGCCTCGCCTCGCAGGTCTTGTGGTAGATGATGTCGACCTCCGCAGCAGCCAGAGATCGTTGGACCCGCCGTCATCGATGCGAACTCGCCCGCCAGCGTCTCGCTGCGCGCCTTGAGCGCCAGCCCGCGGTCGAAATACGTGCGTCGGGACGATGTTCGACGTCGCGCCCCGTCCGTAGTACCTTCGTGGACCCTCCGAAGCGCTCGCAGCAGCCGCCGTAGTCGCGCGCGGCGCGGAAGGCGGTCCCGTCGACCGACCTCCACTGGTTTGCACTGCGGAGCGCACGGGCGGGTTTCGCGACGCGTTCGACTTCCCGCACGTCGATGCGCTGCAGAGGCACTCTCAGTAGGGTCCTCTAGGCGCCTGCCAATTTGGCACCATGCGTTCGCTCGAGGTCGCGCGCACGGGCCATCGCAAAACGCATCACTCGGCACTGTGCCCCCAGCTGCGAGCCCAAGCTGGGCCAAGGCCGCGCCTCTCTAGAGGCCGCCCCTCTAGGCCGCCCCTCCCTCTTCCGCGCCGGCGCCGGCGCGGTGCTCGGGGCAAGCTGATGAGCCTCGGGCACTGAGCACTGTACCGGGGTTTAGGTGTGATACGTTACGAGGCCGCTTCGCCGGGACGCTTCTTGAGGAGCGTCGTCGCGGTCGTCGTCGTCGTCGTCGCCGCGGTCGTCGTCGTCGCCGCGGTCGTCGTCGTCGTCGTCGTCGTCGTCGTCGTCCGCCTCCTCCTCCTGTTCCTCCTCCTCATCCCGTTCCTCCTCCTCCTCCTCCTCGACGTCCTCCGCCTCTGCCTCGTCGGCGCGTCCGTCGGGGTCCGTGGCGTTCGCGGCCGCGCGGCGGCGCGCGAGCGGCGCGACCGCGGCGGCGCGCGCGGCGCGCAGGGCCCGTTTCGCGCGCGCCGCCGGCCCGCCCGGCGGGGGCTCGTCGTCGGCGGCGGCGGCCTCGGGCTCGCCGCCGGCGAGGCGCGCGCGCGCCGCGTCGACGCGCCTCCGGAGCCACGACGGCTCCGGGGGCGGCGGCGGCCGGTCGACGCGCGGCAGGAAGCGCCGCCCCTCGCCCCGCTCCGGCGGCGCCGGGCGCGGCGCGGCGGGCCGCCCCTCGCGCTCCTCCCGGCGGCGCCGCA
>NW_008705817.1:0-2043 GCF_000186865.1 Aureococcus anophagefferens
CATCACCTCGACGGCGACGAACGCCCGCTCGGTCTTCGCGGCCGACGTCGACGGCGACGGCGACGTCGACGCGCTCGGCAGGGCAGGACAAGAGAGCGAAATTCCAAACTTCAAAGCCTCATATCTCGGCCGTTTTCCACTCGTTTTGGCTGATTTTTGGACGAGCGATCATCTCTCGGAACGGTCTCGAAGCGTAGATGCTTTTTTCGGGACGCGCGCGCGCGGAACACTCACGTTGAAGCGACGTTGAATCTCTCTTGGCCTGCCCAGGTGCTCGGCACCGCGTCCGCGATCGACGTCGTGGCCTGGTACGAGAACGACGGGTCCCAGTCCTTCACGGAGCGCGTCGTCGACGCCAGTGCCAACGGCCCCTACAATGCCGCGGCGATGGACGTCGACGGCGACGGCGACGTCGACTTCGTCACCGCGCTCTGCGCCGGCGACGAGGGCGTCTGGCACGAGAACGACGGGTCGCAGTCCTTCGCGACGCGCGCCTTCGCGACGTCGCAGGACTGCCTGCGGTCCGTGCTCCCCTACGACATCGACGGCGACGGCGACGTCGACGTCGCCGTCGCCGTCGAGAACGACGACACCGTCGCCTGGTACGAGAACGACGGCTCGCAGTCGTTCACGGAGCGAGCGCTCACGACGACCGCCGCGGGCGCCGCCTGGGTCAACGCGGCGGACCTGGACAGCGACGGCGACGTCGACCTCCTCTCGACGGCGATCACCGACGACACCGTCGCCTGGTACGAGAACGGCTGCGTCGCGAACCCGTCGCCGACGCCCCGGCCGACGGCGGCGACGGGCGCGAGCTTCGCCGAGCGCGTCGTCTCGACGCTCGCGGACGAGGCCTACGCCGTCTTCGCCGTCGACGTCGACGGCGACGGCGACGTCGACGTCGTCGCGGCGGGCTACGCCGACGACACGGTCGCGTGGTACGAGAACGACGGCTCGGAGTCCTTCGCGGAGCGCGTCGTCACGACGATGGCGGAGAACGCCGCCTCGGTCTTCGCCGTCGACGTCGACGGCGACGGCGACGTGGATGTTTTGTCGGGGTCCTACTCCGACGACACCGTCGCGTGGTACGAGAGCGATGGCTCCGAGTCGTTCACCGAACGCATCATCACGACGGCGGTGAACCAACCCTGGTCCGTCTACGCGATCGACGTCGACGGCGACGGCGACGTGGACCCGCTGGCGGCGTACCGCGGCGCCAACGTGGTCGCCTGGTACGAGAACGACGGCTCGGAATCGTTCGCGCAGCGCGTCGTCTCGGACACCGCGAACGGCGCCCGGTCCGTCTTCCCCGTCGACGTCGACGGCGACGCCGACGTCGACTTGTTCTCCGGGGACTACTCGGAGGACACGGTCGCCTGGTACGAGAACGACGGCTCCCAGTCCTTCACGGGGCGCGTCATCACGACGCTGGCGGACGGCATCAGAACGGTCTTCGCGATCGACGTCGACGGCGACGGCGACGTCGACGCGCTGTCGGCGTCCGAGCGCGACGACACGGTCGCGTGGTACGAGAACGACGGGTCAGAGTCCTTCACCGAGCGCGTCCTCACGACGACGGCGGACTACGCCGTATCCGTCTTCGCGATCGACGTCGACGGCGACGGCGACGCGGACGTCCTGTCGGCGGCGTCCGTCGACGACACGGTCGCGTGGTACGAGAACGACGGGTCCCAGTCCTTCACGGCGGACGTCGTCACGGCGACGGCGGACGGCGCCAACGCCGTCTTCGCGACGGACGTCGACGGCGACGGCGACGTCGACGTTCTGTCGGCGTCGACCGACGACGACACGGTCGCGTGGTACGAGAATCAGACGCCCAGCCCGACGCCCCGGCCGACGGTGCCCGCGCCGACGCCCCGGCCCACGGTCCTCTGCGCGAGCGCGACCTTCTCCGAGCGCGTGCTGACGACGCTCGCGGACGCCGCCCAGTCCGTCTTCGCCGTCGACGTCGACGGCGACGGCGACGTCGACGTCGTCTCGGGGGCCTACTCCGACGGCGACGTCTCGTGGTGGGAAAACGAC
>NW_008705817.1:2881-3685 GCF_000186865.1 Aureococcus anophagefferens
CGATCGACGTCGACGGCGATGGCGACGTCGACGTGTTGTTGGCGTCCTGCGTCGACGACACCGTCGCGTGGTACGAGAACGACGGGTCCCAGTCGTTGACTCAGCGCGTCATCTCGAACTCGGCCGACTTCGCCATTTCCACCTTCGCGATGGACGTGGACGGCGACGACGACGTGGACGTCCTGTCGGCGTCGTACTACGACGACACGGTCGCCTGGCACGAGAACGACGGGTCCGAGTCCTTCACGGAGCATATCATCACGACGCTCGCGGACGGCGCCTTCTGCGTCTTCGCGATCGACCTGGACAGCGACGGCGACGTCGACGTTCTGGAGGCGGCGAGGCTCGACGACACGGTCGCCTGGCACGAGAACTCGTGCGGCGCGACGCCGACGCCGCAGCCGACGCCCCAGCCGACGCCGCAGCCGACGCCCCAGCCGACGCCGAACCCCGCCTCCAGCGGCAGCGCGTGCAATGTCTACCTCTTCACCTCCGAAAACGTCATCACGACGCTCGCGGACGCCGCCTACTCCGTCTTCGCGATCGACGTCGACGGCGACGGCGACGTCGACGCGCTGTCGGCGTCCTCCAACGACGACACGGTTGCGTGGTACGAGAACGACGGCGCGCAGTCCTTCGCGAAGCGCGCTATCACGAACTTGGCGAACGGGGCCGTCAGAGTCTTCGCGATCGACGTCGACGGCGACGGCGACGTCGACGCGCTCTCGACGTCCCTCAACGACGGCGTTCTCGCGTGGTTCGAGAACGACGGGTCCGAGTCGTTACTCAGCGAATCATCGCGTC
>NW_008705817.1:3735-5595 GCF_000186865.1 Aureococcus anophagefferens
CGACGTGGTGTCGTCGTCCGTCGTGGACGACACGGTCGCGTGGTTCCAAGGGGGGTGTGAAGTGAGCCACTATCCGACGCCCGTTCCAAGTCCTCTTCCGAGCGCGGCGCCCTCGTCGGTGCCCACCTCGGAGCCGTCCGTGTCTCCTGTGCCCACGCCGATCCCCTCGACGCTGCCGACGCCGATTCCGGGGGCAATGCCCACGCCTAGTCCTTCATCGACGCCCTCGGCGACGCCTACGTCCGCGCCGGCGATATCGCCCGTCCCGACGATGCCGCCCGCGAGCCGCCCTTCGTCGATTCCGAGCACGCCTCCGTCCCCGGCGCCTTCGAGCCTGCCGTCAGCGCGGCCGTCGTCGGCTCCTTCGACGCCTCCGTCGCCTTCTCCGTCGTCCCTGCCCTCGGCGTGGCCGTCCTCGGCTCCGTCGACGCCTCCGAGCTCTGCACCGAGCAGTGCGCCAAGCGCGCGGCCATCGTCGGCCCCGTCCAGCGCCCCGTCTCCGTCACCGTCGAGCGCGCCCTCAGCAGCGCCTTCTGGGAAACCGTCCAGCGCGCCCAGCGCCGCGCCGTCGGCATCGCCGAGCGTCACGCCCTCCGCGGCTCCGAGCAGCGCGCCGTCGTCAGAGCCGTCACCGACGCCAACGTCTGCCCCGTCGACGCCGCGCTCACCAGCCCCGACGTCGTCGCCGACGTCCTCTCCCAGCGCGACGCCAACAACAGCCGTGCCCTCGCCGAGTCCCACAGACCCGCCGAGCCCAGCGCCCACCGGTTCGCCGGATCCGTCGCCGGTGCCCACCGCGGTACCCCCGTCATCAGTACCCACAGGATCACCAAGCGCTGAACCGTCTAGCGCGCCTTCTGCGGCACCGTCGACACCGCCGTCGCCCGCTCCGACGGCGACGCCCAGCGGCCACCCGTCACCCGCGCCGTCGCACTATCCTTCGCCGGCACCCACGTCAGCGCCGTCGACGTCGCCGGCTCCAACGAGCGCGCCGTCGTCCAGACCGTCTCCCGCGCCGAGCCAGCAACCGTCGCCAATCCCGACGCCACTGCCCTCAACGAAACCGTCCCCAACTCCCACGTCACCACCGTCCGCCATCCCGCGACCAGCACCCACCGCGATGCCGACCGTCGTGCCCGGCCACCCGTCGCGCGCCCCGATACCGAGACCGACCACGTCTATGCCCTCGACGACGGCGCCGACGGCGTGCGCCGACCAGCCCGCGCCCGCTCCCGTCGCCATCGCGGCCGCGGCCTTCGACGCCACGGGCGCGACGGTGACGGTGGCGCTCTCCGCGGCCACGGACCGCGCGGGCAACGGCGGCGCGTCGTTCCCCTGCGGCGACGTCGTCGCGCTCGCCGGCGCCGCGACGGCGACGTGCGTCTTCCTCGACGACGCGACGCTCCGGGCCTCGCTCGACGGCGCGTCGACGACGGTGCCCGGTGACGCCGCCGCGCTCGTCGCCGGCGACCTGCGCCATCTCAACGCGCTCGCCTGCTGGGACGACGCGGTCGACGGCGCCGCGGTCGCGATCGCCGCGCCCGCGGACCCCGTCGCGCACGCGGCCGTGCTCCAGGCGCCCGAGGCCGTCGGCTCCTGCGGCGACCTCGCCGTCGACGCGTCGGCGAGCTCCGGCGGCGGCGGCCGCGCGCTCGCCTACGCCTGGGCCGTCGCCGGCGGCTCCGCCGCCGCGGCCGAGGCCGCGGCGCAGGCGTCGTCCGCGCTCACGGTGTCGCGCGCGGCGCTCGACGCGGCCGTGTCCGCCGCGGGCGGCGACGCGACGCTGACCGCGAGCCTGACGGTGACGAACTTCCTCGGCGCGACGTCGCCCGCGGCGTCGGCGACGATCGTCGCGCGCGC
>NW_008705817.1:5645-9330 GCF_000186865.1 Aureococcus anophagefferens
CTTGGATCGCTACGAGGCCGCGCTGTCGCCGGAGCAGTCGGCGGCGTTCGACGCGGCCGCGTCCTACGACGAGGCCGGCGGCGCGCTGAGTTTCGTCTGGGCCTGCGCGGCCTGCGGCGGTCTGGCCTGGACGGCGGACGCGTCGACACTGGACATCGCGGCGGGCGCGAGCCCGGGGACGTACGCGTTCACCGTAACGGCGACGGCCGCGGACGGGCGGACCGCCGCCGCGGCCGCGACCGCGACGGTCTTCGCCGACCGCGTGCCCGAGCTCCGGCTGCAACTCACGACGACAACGTCCAAGGTCGACCCGTCGAAGACGCTCGTCCTCGACGCCGTCGCCGGCGGCGCCGACGACGGCGACGCGACGGTCGCGTGGACGCTCGCGGCGGGGATTCTCGAAGGCGGCTTCGAGGCGTCGGCGTCGTCGGCGCTCGTCGTAGCCGTGCCCGGCGGCGAGACGCGGCGCGCGCCGCTCGTCCTCGCCGCCGACAGCCTCACGCCCGGCGCGACCTACGCGTTCGCGCTCGCGTCTGTCGCGGCGTCCGGCGCGGCGACGTCGACGACCGTCAACGTCGTCGCCAACGGCAAGCCCACGAGCGGTGATGTTTCTGTAACACCAGCCTCGGGCGTGTCGCTGTCGACGAGCTTCCGCGTCGCCGCGGCCAACTGGGTCGACGAGGACCTGCCCCTGACCTACGGCTTCTCGCGCGTCGCCGGCGGCGTCGACTACGCTTTGATGGCCTCGAGCTACGCGTCCGCCGTCGACGACGCGCGGCTGCCCGCCGGGGTCGCGCGCCTCGTCGCCGACGTCGCCGACGCGTTCGGGGCCACCGCGCGGTCGTCGGCGGTGTCCGCGGACGTGACCGCCGCCACGTACGGCTCCGCCGCGGACCTCTCGGCCGCGAGCGACGCGGAGCTCGACGACGCCTTCGCCGCCGGCGACGTCGACCGCGTCCACGCGTCCCTCGTCGCGTCGGCGGCCGCGGCGACGGACCCGACGTTCCGCCGGCGCCTGAGCGCGGACGCGTCGGAGCTCGCGGCGCTCCGCGGGCGGCTTTTGACGAGTTTGGACGACGTCCGCGGCATCCAGGCGCCGTCGGCGGCGGCGCTCGAGGCGCAGGCGAGCACGCTCGCGGCGCTCTCCGGCGATGGCCTCGACGCGGACGGCGAACAGGAATCGCTGAGGCTCGCGGGCGACCTGTGCGCGTCGGGTCGGTCGCTCGGCGCCACATCCCAGGCCGGCGACGCGCTCGCGTCGACGCTCGGCCGCGCCGCGGCGTCGAACGCGTCGAATGCGTCGCGAATCTCCGCGGCCGTCGACGACCTCGGCGTCGCCGTCGCCGTCGACGCCGTCGCCGGCGAGTTCGCGCGCGAGGCGACGGGCGACGGCCTCGCGCTGAGCGCGCGGAAGTGGGACCCCCTCGCCGTCGGCGCGAGCGCCGCGGGCGACTCCGTGCTGACGGTGTCGGGCGCCGACACGGCCGGCGCGACGACCGTGGCCACGGTGCTCGCGGAGTTCGCCGTCGACGGCGACTTCGCGGCGTTCGTCCGTTTCTCCGCGACGTCCGACGCGCCCGCGCCCGCCGCCAACGCGACGGTCGCCTACGTCGTGCCCCTGCTGGAGGCGCCGCGGACGTCGAACGACACCTACACGCTGACCTGCGCGCGCGGCGACGAGAACTCGACCTTCTCCTGCCCGGGCGACGACGCCGTCGCCGCGGCCTGCGACGGCCGCCCGGGCGCCTACGACATCGCNTGCGTCGCGTCCGAGGTGCCCCGGTGCGCGTCCGGCGCCGACGACGTCGACGAGGACGCGGCCTGCGTCCTGCTCGCCTGGTCGCCGGCCAACGCGACCTGCGCGTGCAACGGTACCGTCGGCGGGCCGCCGGCGGCCTACGGCGCTACCTCCCACACGATGGTCGGCTACTACGCGTCGGCCTTCAAGGACCCCTACGCGTCGGAGCTCGTCGAGGACAACCCGCTCATCGTCGGGACGTTGGCGGCCATGGTCGGCGCCTGCGTCTTCGCGGCGCTCCTCGGCAGCTTCGTCCTCGACCCGCGCGACGCCGCGCGCGCGAAGCGGGCCGCGGCGAAGGCGCGCGACGCGCCCGCGAAGACCTACTCCTTCGACTCGCTCCACGACGTCGCCGCGGCGTCGCTGCCCAAGTTCGTCAAGGCGACGGACAGACCCTTCGCCTACGCGGTGCATCTCGTCTGGAACAACCACAGCTGGGTGACCATCTTCACCAAGTACAAGCCCGCGAGCCCGCGCTACCAGCGCGCCGTCATGCTCCTGTTCAGCCTGCTCATGATCATGCTCAGCCAGTTCCTCGCCTTTGTGTTCGCGTACCCCATCGGCTACTGCGAGAAGAGCGAGCACGAGGACGACTGCGGCGACAAGGCCAACATCTACGACGAGACGGTGGCGTGGCTGACGGACCGGGACGAGGTCCAGGCCCGCGCCTGCTTCTGGGAGCCCTTCCCGGACGTCGGCGCCGCGCACTGCCAGCCCATCCTGCCGGACCCGCAGGACATCATCGCGAAGCGCGCGACGCTCGTGTTCCTCGTCATGCTCATCAGCCTGCCCTGCATGGTCCTCTTCGACAAGTTCTTCATGAAGTACGTCTGCGCGCCCCTCCACTGGCCCGACGCCACGAGGAAGGCGCGGCCGCGGCTCTCCAGATTCCTCGACCGCTTCATGACCCTCGTGTCGCCCGAGGACCTCGCGCGGCGCGAGGCCGGCCGCGTGCGGCGCCTGAGCAAGTTCAAGCACGCGGTCCTGCGGACGTCGCTGGACATCAAGGAGCAGAAGAAGAGCGCGCGCGGCGACCCCTTCGCCGGCGCGCCGCCGGCCGCGGAGGAGGAGACGAAGGAGACGAAGGCGCCCGACGAGCCGAGGGAGACGAAGGCGCCCGACGAGCCGCGGCCGTCGGCGCCGGACGTGTCCGGCCTCGCGGGCCTGCTCCACGAGCGCAAGGCCCCGGCGGAGCTCGCGACGGCGCACGTCGTCGGGCTCCGGCTGTGGCGGAACCTGGGGCTCGCGGGCCCGCCGGCGGACGTCCACCCGATCCCGACGCCGCGCTACTACGCGCTGCGGGCCGTGGCGCCAACCATGTGCGGCGTGCTCGCCCGGCGGGCGGAGCTCGTGCGCGCCTACGGCCGCGCGGCGTCGCCGGAGGACCGCGACGGCGTCGCGTTCTTGATCGCGGCGCTCGAGCGGACCTGGGGCCTGAACGCGCCCGCGGCCCTCGACCTCGACAACCCGGCCTGGGCGGCCTATGCGGCGAAGCACCGGCGGCGCGGCGGGCGCTCCTGGCGGAGCCACTTCGCGGAGAAGACCTACGCGACGATCGTGCAGAATCTGATGATCGCGGCGACGTGGGACCGCCACCTCGCGGACATGCGCAGCGACGACGGCCGGAAGTGCACGCTCCTCTACAACCTGCTCCGCCTCGAGCACATGGACGCCAAGGAGCGCGTCCTCTTCTACCACGAGCTCAAGTCCGAGGGCTGCTTCGCCGCGTCCGGCCGCGGGCCGACGCTGAAGATGCAGAAGCCCGTATCCGTGCGGGCCAAGATTCTAGGCACGCTCGGCTTCCTCGCGGCGCTCCTGCTGCCCATGTGGTGGCTCCTCATCATCGCGCGCAAGTACAACGGCGCGGGCAGCGCGGGCCGGAAGATC
>NW_008705818.1:0-4270 GCF_000186865.1 Aureococcus anophagefferens
GCTCAGCACGTAGGCGCCGCAGGGGCTCCAGCACACGTCGTAGACGTCGTCGCTGTGGCTCAGGTGGCCGCAGGTCGCGCGCTCGTCGCGGTCGTCGAGGCCCCGCCACCACGCCGCCGTCGACTGGCCGCTCCAGACGCAGACGGTGCCGCGGTCGCCCGCGGAGCAGAGCTTGGCGCCGTCGGGGCTCCAGCGCGCGCAGTTCACGGACCCGTCGTGGCCCTTGCGCAGGCTGCTCCGGTAGACCGGCGCCTCGGCGTCCGGCGCCAGGGACCAGAGCCGCACGTCGCCCTCGCCGCCGCCGCCGACGGTCGCGAAGGTCACGAGGCCGTCGGACGCGTCGGGGTGGCAGTCCACGGACATGATGCGGTCGCTCTTGCCGCCCTCGAGGCTGTGGTAGCTGATCATGGGCGAGTCGACGCGCATGGCTGCGACGGCGCCCGCGGTCAGCGGGCTGGCGGTGCTGCGCGTTCAAAAGACCTGAGTCGGTCGCAGCGCTGCAGCATTCAACGAGGCCTTCAACGTACATCTAGGCGAGCCATCTAGGCGCGCCCATAGGAGGCTCATAGGCCTACCCATACGGCGAGGATCCCGAGAGAGAGAGAACGCGCGGCGTGTGTCGCGAGATCGGGCTTCCGTGCCTACTGCGAGTCGTCGGTCGTGGGCGCGGCGGTGACGACGGAGCCGCAGCAGCAGACGCGGAACGCGTCGGTCGTCGTCGTGACCTAGCACCACTCTAGGCCGTACTCACAGTCTCTCACCCACCGCACCATCCCCGGCGTCATGGCGAAGGTGACGCCCAAGGCCTCCCCGGCGTCTTCGAGGGCGGCGACGGTGGCCTTCTTGACGGCCCGGGGCAGCACGCAGCGGAGCTCGAGCGTGCGATGTCCGAGGCCGTCGGCGACGCGCGTGACCGTGCGGAGCGCGAGCTGGACGACGTAGTCGGAGCCCGGCCGCTCGTAGAGGCGCCGCGTTTCGTCCGGGAGAAGCCGCTCCGCCCGCCGGAGGAGGTCCGCATCGGGCCGCGGCGCGGGCGCGGCGAAGGGCCCGGGGAGCGGCCCGACGTCGACGTCGCCGATCCGCGCCCCGAGCTCGTCGATGGGTAGAGCGACGCGGAGCGTCTCCGTCGCGCGCGCGGCCGGCGCCGGGAGCCAGACGTTGAGCCCCC
Source organism: Aureococcus anophagefferens (assembly GCF_000186865.1). Lineage (NCBI taxonomy): Eukaryota > Pelagophyceae > Pelagomonadales > Pelagomonadaceae > Aureococcus > Aureococcus anophagefferens. Next base: position 1,169 of record NW_008705818.1, read on the forward strand.
ACTTCTCGCCCGCGACCACGGGCGCGCCCGCGTGCTCCGCGCGCCGGTCCGGCCGGTCGCCGTCGACGTTGCTCCAGCAGAGCGCGGACCGCGCCGGCGGCAGGAAGAGCGACCCGCCGCCCTCGAGCGCGTCGCCGCTCGTTAGACGCGGGAACGCGGTGCCGCCGCCCGCGTCCGCGCGCGCGAGGTAGACGAAGAGCGACGTGCGCCGCGGGAACGCGCCGTCGGCGTCGCGCCGGAGCACGTCGTGATGCAAGCGATACTCCTCGCCCGCGCGGTAGTGGACGACCTGGAACTCGACGTCCGCCGCCGGCACCTCGGGGAAGTACCGCCTTGTGATCCGCTGCAGCGCGCCGAGGACGGCGCCCGCGCCCGACGCGTCCGTGAGGAAGGCCGCGCGGTTGCTGCGGTAGCCGGCGGCCGCGGGCCGGGCCGCGGCGCCGCCGTCGCCCATGAGGCCGCTCGCCGCGAGCCGTTTTTTCGCCGCGTTGATTATTTTCCGCGCGAGGGCCTCGTCGACGAAGTCGGGCAGCACGACGACCTCGCCCGCGGCGGGCCGCCGCCAGGCGACGGGCGCGGCGTCGTCGGCGGCGTCGACGCGGGGCAGCGGCAGCTGCGCGGCGTCGACGCGGTCCGTCGCGGCGTCGACGCCGTTCGCTCGCAGCCACCGCAGGACGCGCGCGCGCGCCGCGGGCCGCAGCGTCTGCCAGGGCGCGGGCCGGCGCGCGGCGACCGCCGTGAACGACCGTTCGAGGTCGCCCCATCTCACGACGTGCGGCCCCGCCTCGCGCGGGTGCGCCGCGACGGACGTCGGCGATCCCAGCACGGCGTTCGCCGCGCGGCGCTCGACGTCGCTGCGGCTGCAGACCCAGGCCGGCGCCTCCGGCGAGCACGACGGCGCGCCGCTCCCCGCGCGCCCAAAGTCGACGACGACGACGTCGAACTCGTCGTAGGGCAGGTCCAGCGGGACGCGCGCGACGAGCCGCTGGCCGTCGCGGAGGACCGCGCTGACCTTCGCGGCGCCGTCGAGGACGCCGCCGTCCGCCTCGAGCACGACGCGCTCGACGCCGGCGGCCTTGGCGACGGCCTTGGCGAGGCTGCGCATGGGCCGGTCGAGCCGCGCGAAGCGCAAGGCGTGGGTGCGGCCGAGGCATTCGACGGTGAGCCTCATGGGTCAGCGCGGCATGGATGGCTCGTCAGGCGACTGCCTGTCGTGGGCATGGCTTCCGCGGCAGCCACGGGAGGCTGCTAGCCTGCGGAGTGACGCGAGGAGGCTGCCCATCGCGTTCAACCTGTTGACTTGAGGGTCAACATGGCCGACTTGAGGCCGCAATCCGATCCGAGACTCAAGCCTTTTTAGAATCTCAACCTCGTCGAATGCAGCGTCCAGAACCCACCCACCCAGTCCCCAGTTGCACGCGCGACCCCGCCGCGACCCCCATACACCTCGTGCAACCCCACCGCAACCCGCGCGGCCGCGACACGACCCGAACTCATTGCGCGCGCAGGCCTCCCACACGCCACCATGAAGCTCTCCCTCGCCCTCGCCCTCGTCGCCCCGGCCGCGGCCTTCCAGCAGTCCTCGTCGACGGCCAAGGCCGCCAGCGTCGTCGCCAAGGCCGGCGAGTTGCCCGTGCCCGAGATCGGCCTCGACCCCTTCCTGTCCATGTCGACGGTCGTGCCGTCGGGCAAGTTCTGGGACGAGCAGGAGTCGCTCGCGCGCCGCCGCGCCGTCGAGATCAAGCACGGCCGCATCGCCATGACCGCGTTCATCGGCATGATGGTCCAGGAGCTCGGCATCACCTTCCCCGGCTCCATCACGCTCGACGGCTCCGTCCAGTTCTCCGACATCGGCTACGGCTTCGACGCCATCGAGAACATCCCCAAGTTCGGCCTCTTCCAGATCGTCGCCTTCGGCTTCATCGCCGAGACGGCGGCCATGCCCGCGACCCAGTACACGGGCGGCCCCCAGAACCTCCCCGGCGGCTACGACGGCTCCGCGGGCACGATCCCCGGCGGCTACCCCTTCACGAACCAGATCGAGGACCCCACGGCCCGCCAGCGCGCCCTCACCTGCGAGCTCCAGAACGGCCGCGCGGCCATGCTCGGCGTCACGGGCGCCATGCTCCACTCCCAGCTCGACTCGTGCGACCACCACTTCTTCTACCCCATCACGCACAACTAAGCCGCCGCCGCGAGCGGTGAGCTCGGCGCCTCCCCCGGCCGCCTCCTCGATGCTCCCGCGCGCGCGTCTAAGTGATGTCCGTCGTTCTTTTAGCGCGGCGTGTTTCGCTGGGTCTTCCTCGCGCGTTCCGCGGCTTTGGACGGCGCGCGCGCTTGTGCGCTCGCATGACGGCGCACGACGTCGTGTTCACTCACATGACGGCGCACTTGGCGTCGTTGACGCGCGAGTAGCCGAGCTTCGTGTCGAAGTACTTGATGGGAAAGCCCGTCGCGTCGAACTTCTTCTTCGTCTCCGCGTCGAGCGTGCCGTAGATCTCGATGGAGAAGCCGTCGCCGAACTCCTCGGAGTGCTGCTGCACGAACTTCTGCAGGGGCGGGTTCGTGAGGTGGAAGAGCAGCGCCTCGTCGTCCTTGTAGACCTCGCTCCAGACGAACATGCGCGGATCGTCGGGATCCACGTCGAAGGTGTGGTGCAGCATGCCCGGCTCCGACTCCATGACGGCCTTGTCGGCGACGCGCGCGGCCGCGAGGTAGGCGTCGACGTCGGCGTCGGGCTTGATGTGGCACCGCGCGAGCAGGATGAAGGGCGTCTTCCCGTCGTAGGCGGCCATCGCGCCTGCGCGCGGCGCGATGCGGACATTGGTGCGCGCGCCGCGGCGCGCGCTAGATATTGCGACCGATAGCCGATATTTGGCGGAGCGATGCGCGGTGCGGCGCGCGCGTTGCGGCGGTGCGCGCGCTGGATATTGCGATCGATGACCCATACACCCATGTTTTCAGAACGTGCGCGCCAAATATCGCTCTCAGCGCTTGACGCGCGCATCCAGGCGGTTCCAGCAGCACAATGGAAGGGCCGCGCGCGACTTTTGCTTCGACGGACACCGCCATGCGCGTGGGTCGGGTCGTCGAGTGGTCTGG
>NW_008705818.1:8183-9094 GCF_000186865.1 Aureococcus anophagefferens
AGCCTCGCGGCGGTCGCGCACGCGCGCGCCATGGACGTGCGCACGGCGACGGCCGTGGCCATGACGCCGGCGCTCGTGCAGCGCCTGTCGTCCTGGGCGCCCGACGACGAGCTGCTGGAGACCGTGGACGGGTTGCCCGCGGGCCTGAGCCGCGACGAGGCCGCGGCGCTTTTGCCGCTCGCGGAGGCGACGGTGAGCGACGGCGTGCCCCTCGCCGACGGGCCCCCGAGGATCTTGCAGGACGCGAGAGGAAGACGGGACGCCGAGGACTACCCGGCCTACATGCTGCCGCCGGTTTCGCCGGAGTCGCGGCCCTCGGACGGCGCGCGCGAGTCGACCGACGCCGTGCTCCCGGGCAGCGCGGTCGCGCGGCTGTTGGAGCTCGCGACGCTGGGCCCCGCCGACGACTTCGACGCGGCGAAGAAGCCAAGAGCGCTCAAGGCGCCGGCGACGCGGGCCGACGCGGAGAAGCGCGCGCGCGAGCTCGCGCGGGACACGGCCGTACGCGTCGCCGCGTTGGAAACGCTCGCGGCGCTCTGCGGCGGCGGCGGGTGCCGCGACACGGCGGCGCGGGCCTGCGTCGCCGAGCCGGCGAGCTTGGGGCGCGCCGTGGCCCTTTTAGGGGGCGGCCGCGGCGGCGCCGTCGCGCGCGCGGCCGCGACGTTCGTCGTCGCCGTCGCCGCGGCGCGCGTCGACGACTGCGGCAAGGCGCTCGTGGACGCGGGCGCGCTGGGGCCCCTGGCCTGGCTCCTGCGCGCGCCGCCGGACGCGGCGCGCGCGCGGCCGCGGCGCCGGCGGCGCCGCCTCGTGTTGGAGGCGCCCGACGGGTCGCTCGAGGAGCGCGAGGACGGCGAGGACGGCGACCGGCGGCCGACCTTCGCCGGCTTCTACGCGCCGCGGCACGCGCGGCC
>NW_008705819.1:0-1378 GCF_000186865.1 Aureococcus anophagefferens
GTCGCACCAGCAGCGATCAAGACGGGCACGACCCGCCACCGTCCAAATCGAGCGGCATAATGCAAGGGCGTCCAACCGAGACACGTTGCGCGGATCTATTTCGGCGCCGGCGCCAATCAATGCGACCACAGCAGCGAGTTTTCCATGTTGAGCGGCGTAATGCAACGGAGTGTGGTGGTTATCTCGCTCGTTTACGTCATGGCCAGCCGCGATGAGCGAGCGAATGCGCGCGACATCTCCGGCCACCGCAGCTTCGTGCAGGGCGTGCGCCATCGCGGCGCGGCGGATGAGCCGGCTAGGCGCGCGAGAGCGGCACGGCGTGGGTCGCAGACGCCGACGCGCTAAAAGAACTACAAGTTACTTGTTTTACTTTTCGAATGCCGAGGCAACCCCTTGGGCAGCCCCCGTCACCAATACCAAACACGCCCGCCGGTGGTCCTGCGCGGGCCATTGCATGGACCTGCGGAACCGCGGGGCAGAGTCGGTGCCGCTCATGGATACGACGGCGAGCCCCATGCGGCCGGAGAAGGACGACGGCCTCGGGCGGTCGCTCCTGGCGCGCAACATGCCGCGCTGGACCGACGAGAGCCGCCACGACCGGCCCAAGGAGCTGAACAACGCGGCCTTCTCGACGGTCCAGGTCCTGAATTCCATGATCGGCTCGGGCGTGCTGAGCTTCCCCTACGTCTTCGCGAACTGCGGCTGGATCCTCAGCATCCTGCTGCTGGGTTTGAGCGCGGTCGTCTGCTACGCCACAAGCATCATGCTCCTCCGCGTGGGCCAGGCCGTGGGCCACCCCAAGGGCGAGCTCAGCGAGGTCATCGAGAAGACGCTGGGCGTGCCCTGGCGCAAGGGCGTCGACATCTGCATCGCGCTGAGCTGTTTGGGGGCGCTGCTGACGTACTACAACGTCATCGGCACGCTCGGCAGCGATCTCCTGAAATCCGTGCGCCACGACGACGGCGCGGAGCTCGTCGTCGACACCTACGCGGGGTTCATGTTCGTCGTCGTCGGCCTCGTCGCCGCGCCGCCCTGCTTCTTCCGGGAATACGGCGAGCTCACGCCCATCAGCCTCCTGTCGCTCTCGTTCATCGTCTTCACGACGCTCGTGGTCATGGGCAAGGGCATCGACAAGGGCCACGCCATCCCCGCGGGGCCCGACTCCTGGTACGCCCCCGTCACGCTCCTGGGCAACTTCGTCTACGCGACGTCGATGCAGTACGTCGTCTTCGAGATGTACGCGTCCATGGAGGCGACGTCGCGGCCGGCCGTCAAGTCCGTCGTCGCGGGCGCCGTGGGCTGCGGCTGCTCCATCCTGCTCGTCATGGGCCTCGGCGGCGTCGCGGCCATCGGCTCCGACGTCGACAGCGACGTGCTC
>NW_008705819.1:2273-3799 GCF_000186865.1 Aureococcus anophagefferens
GCGTCGCCGCGGCCCGCGGCGACGTAGAGCCGGCGGTTGATGTGCTGGTTCCGGCCGACGCCCTTGAAGCCCACGGGCCGGCCGGCGCGCGCCTGGAGGCTGTCCGGGTCGAGGACCGCCTCCTGGTACCATCGCATGACGGGGACGTCGGGACCGGGCTCGGCCTTGCTCCCGCCGAAGCCCAGGATCGGGCTGAGCGCCACGCGCAGCAAGTCCCAGACGACGAGCTCCGCCGCGCGCGGCAGCACCGAGAACAGCGTGTCGGCGACGCCGCGCGCCGCGGGCAACTGCATCGCGGCCATGATGGGCTGCTTCAGATCATACGAAATTGTTTCATGATCCCGTTCCTACGTTCCTTTCCCCTTCACCGTTTTGGGTGTTGTAGTGCAACATGTTGATTTGAAGTACAAGTGGGAGATTACACAACGTCACAGGGCACAATGCGGGCGACGAAACACACGGGGATCGGTCGGTCGGCGGTTTCGATTGAGTATGGCGCGTCGAGGCTTTGGTCACAGCGCGTCGAGGGTTGAGTATTGCGCGTTCAGGATGGATCACAGGGTCGCCGTCGGGATGTTGTTCTCGTCGAGCGTGAGCTGGACGCGCAACGGCACGGGCATCGGCGGCCGCGGCATCGGGAGCGCCCGCGGCGGAGCCCGAAAGGGCGCCGCCGGAGCCGGAGGACGCGCCGGCGGAACCGCCGGAACCGGCGGAGCCCGATAAGGCGCCGCCGCAGCCGGAGGACGCGGAGCCCAAAGAGGCGCCGCCCGCGCTGCCGGAGCTGGCAGAGCCGGAGGACGCGCCGCCGGAGCCCGAAAGGGCGCCGCGGACGCCGGGGGACGCGGCGCCACCGCCGGCGGAGCACCACCGAAGATGGCGTCGATGGCCTCGTTCACCTCGTCCGCCTGGGCCTGGTTCGTCGGGCTGCAGACCTCCGCGAGCAGGTTGCGGTGCGTCGGCGGCGCGTCCCTCTTTCCGGCGGCGAAGGACGACACGAGCTCCGACGCCCACCGCGCGCTGGCCGGCGTGCAGTCGAGGGCGGCGGGCTCCGCCGCGCCGGGCGGCTCCGGCGACGACGGCCGCGGCGCCGGCGAGATCGCCGCGCGCGCGCGCTCCTCGTACTCGTGGCGCCGCGCCTCCATCGCCCGGAGCTTCGAGTCGCCGCGCTGGATCGACGCGGCGCGCCGCGGCGCCGCGGGCGGCCCGGCGGGCGCCGCGCGGCACGCGCTCGCGCCGAAGCGCAGGTCGCAGGCGCAGCGGCCCGGGCTCCGGCCGCAGTCCGCGCAGACGCCGTCGTCGCGCGGCGCCGCGGGCGCGCCCTCGCCGTCGCGGCGGCGCAGCAGACCCCGCATCGTCGCGGGCGAGAGTCCGACGCGCGAGACCCCGGCGAACCCCTTCACCTCCAACGGGAACGGCTCCGCGGCCGCCGGGGCCGGAGCCCCCGCGGCCGCCGGAGCCGGAGGCGCCGCGGCCGACGGAGCCGGAGCCGCGGCCGCCGGAGCCGGAGCCGGAGCCGCCGGAGCCGC
>NW_008705819.1:7985-9257 GCF_000186865.1 Aureococcus anophagefferens
AAGCCGACCTTGTAGGTGCCGAAGCCGATCATCGGGTGGTTCGTCCCGTCGTTGAGCACGTAGCTCGGGCCCCAGCGCTTGTCGTGCGCCTGCCCGGGGATCGGCGGACCGTAGACGCCGACCTCGCCCTCCCGCACGCCCTCGGACGCCGCGCGCATCGACGGCAGCAGCCGCGGCGACGCGCGCGGCAGGCCGCCGCGGCCCAGCGCGAGCAAGGTCGACGCGCGCGGCAGGCGCATCGTGCGGCGTCGACGCTCTCCGGCGCTGGCGCTCGCCACACGCTGCAGCGCTGGCTGGGGGCACAGTGCCGAGTGGAGCGTTTTGCGATGGCCCGTGCGCGCGACCTCGAGCGAACGCATGGTGCCAAATTGGCAGACGCCTAGAGGACCCTACTGAGAGTGCCTCTGCAGCGCATCGACGTGCGGGAAGTCGAACGCGTCGCGAAACCCGCCCGTGCGCTCCGCAGTGCAAACCAGTGGAGGTCGGTCGACGGGACCGCCTTCCGCGCCGCGCGCGACTACGGCGGCTGCTGCGAGCGCTTCGGAGGGTCCACGAAGGTACTACGGACGGGGCGCGACGTCGAACATCGTCCCGACGCACGTATTTCGACCGCGGGCTGGCGCTCAAGGCGCGCAGCGAGACGCTGGCGGGCGAGTTCGCATCGATGACGGCGGGTCCAACGATCTCTGGCTGCTGCGGAGGTCGACATCATCTACCACAAGACCTGCGAGGCGAGGCGCGCGAGCCTGGGACCCGTCGACGGCCCGCGACACGCCGACGGTTTCGGGGTCGTTTTCGGTGCCCGAGACGCGTTTTTTTCGCCGACGAGAGAACGCTGCCGTCGCGCGGTCTTTTTGGCCGGGCCGTCGCGTATGGTCATGCCGACGTGCGCGCGGCCCTTTAGAGCGCCGAAAACGACTCCCATGGCGTCGCGTAAGTGTCGGTTTTGGCTGGATTTCCTCTAGGGATCGGACGAACGCCATCCGATCGCTGCAACACCCTCACGGTTGGGCGTGAGACCTTGCTGGGGCGTTCCTTAGACGTACCTGCCGGTGCCTGCCAATTTGGCACCATGGAAACGACCATCGTCGCGCGCGCTGGCGTCGGCACTGCACTGTGCCCCCAGATCAGCGCTGTGGTGAAAACGCTTGCGCCGGGACGCCGCGTCACTGGCGGGCGCCGCGCCTTGTGAGACCCCTCGGAGCCCCCGCGCTCTCCCGCGGGTCCTCCCGCCCCCCCTACGTTTAGAGACGCATCAAGGGAAAACGAGGA
>NW_008705820.1:0-1089 GCF_000186865.1 Aureococcus anophagefferens
AGCGGCACGAGCTCCGACGCGGGCGCGTAGTAGCCGTGGTAGATGACGACGACGAGCTCCGGGTTCGGCGACCCGAGCACGCAGCAGCGCAGGCCCGCGATCTCCACGGCGCGCGCGCCGTCCGGCGACGGGCACGGGCCCGTGTACTCGCGGCTCCGCGCCTCCTCGAAGCGCGCCTCGAGCTCGCTCCGCTCGAGGCAGTCCGCGTGACCCAGGCCGGCGTCGCTAATACTCCGCCGCAGCTCGCGGATGGACAGCGACTTGACGTCGAGGTGGAGCGCGCCGCCGCCGTCGCTGGCAGCGTCCCGCGCCGGGTGGTGGTGCGACGGCTTCGGCGCTTCGTCGTCGCCGAAGAAGAACTTCGTCGTCTCGGGAAACCAGTCGGCCATCGGTTCGTTTCGGTCGCCGCGACGCACAGTGAGAGGTCTTCGCGGGCCGGAGGCTGGTGCGGCGCGCGCACCACGGTTGCGCAGATCCGCCACCTCGCGCCGGCAAAAAGAGCTCGCTCGCTTGTGGTAAATTTATGTGCATGTTGACGCTGCTGAAGCGGGCACCAGAGTCTATGGACGGCGCCTGAGCCGGTCTGTGCACGTTGTACGAGCCGCAGAGATCGCACATGTCCTTCGCGAGCCTCCTGGAGAGCTATGATGGCGAGGACGCCGCGCCGCCGGCGCCGGCGCCGCAGCGCGCCCGGCCGCCGCGCACGGCCTGGTCGCAGCTCAACCGCGGCGACCGGCGCCTGCGCGAGGCGCTGGAGCGCGGCGCGAAGCGCGCGTTGCGCGAGGCCGAGGAGGCCTGCGGCCGCGGGGACGGGAAACGGCGCCTCGCGGTCTGCTTCACGGTCGTCGACGGTCTGCCGCACGAGGCGGTCTGGCGCGCGTGGGCCGACGCGTGCGCCGCCCGGGGCGTCGACGTCGCCTTTTACTTGCACGCGCACCGGCCCGGGCGCGTCGCGTCGCCCTGGGCGAAGGCGCGGCTGATCAAGGAGCACTTCGAGACACCGTGGGGCTCCGTGGAGCTCTGCCGCGCGACGCTCTGCCTCCTCGACGCGGCGCTCCGCGGCGACCCGGCGGCCGTCGCCTTCGCGAG
>NW_008705820.1:1139-2075 GCF_000186865.1 Aureococcus anophagefferens
GGTCGCCGCCCGCCGAGTCGCCGCGCAGCAGCGAGCTCGCCCGCTTCATGCCGCCGGGGCCCGGCGCCTCGCCGCCCTCGTCCTCGCCGCCCAGCTTGCTCGACGACGTCAGGTTCGGCGTCGCCCGCCGGCTCACGGCCCTCAGGAGCGGCATCGGTTCGCGCCCGCGCCCGCGGGGCAGCCCCAGCTCGTCGTCTGTTCCTCGCGCGGGGGGTGCAAGGTAGATATTATGCGTCAAGATGCTGCCGCGCTTCGCGATCGGCTTGCGACCATCTCCTGCTCAATTTGGTCCCGTCACAGTGTCCCTCGTGTCGTTCCCCCTGCGCTAACAACAAGGACCCCGCAAGAAAACTAGGACATGGGCGCGCTGGGGACGAGGGACGTCAGGAACGAGAGGAGGCTCGAGAAGACGTGGGGCGGGCCGAACTCGTGGCCGCCGCTGTGGGGGATGAACATGACGCGCGCGCCGTTCGTCTTCAGCAGGTCGCAGAGCCAGTTCGCCGTGTAGAAGGGGATCGTGTTGTCCTGGAGCCCGTGGAGCTGGAGCACGCGGATGCCCCGGTGGCGGCTCGCGAGGCGCTCGGCCCAGCGCTCCACGGCCATGACGAAGCCCGAGAGCACGACGACGCCCGCGCACGTCTCGTCCAGGTGCAGCGCGACGTCCAGCGCCACCATGGCGCCCTGGGAGAAGCCGCAGAGGCACAGCGCCGACGTCGGCAGGCCCGTGCGCTCGCGCAGCGTGGCGACGAAGGACGACTGCGACGCGCGCATCTCCTCGACGCCGCCCGGTGTGGCCCGGACGACGCGCGCCTTCTCCGCCTCGCCCTGGAGCACGGCCATGACGTAGGAGCTAAAGTCGAGGTTGAACCAGGCCGACTCGCCGCACTGGGGCAGCACGAACTGCACCGCGTGGCCCGCCTCGTGGAGCCGCGCCTC
>NW_008705820.1:2485-4877 GCF_000186865.1 Aureococcus anophagefferens
CCGTCGTCGAGGTGCCCGCCGCGGACCACGCCGCCGGCGGGCCGCGAGGTGGGAGGCCGGGCTTGCATGCGCTTGGCGTGCACCGAGGACTCGAAGACGTAGCGGAGCGGGTCCGTGTCGCGCCGGCCGCCGGCCGCGCCGAGTCGCTCTTCGCCGTCGTCGAGGTGCCCGCCGCGGACCACGCCGCCGGCGGGCCACCGCCGCCCCCCGGGGCGACGACGACCGCGCCCCGGGGGGTGACGCCCCCCCCGGGGGCGGACGGGCGCGATCGCGGTCGTGGGGAACGTTTTCTTTTGGGATGGCGTGGGCGGAGCGAAAAGGGGTCGTAAAAGCGGGGCTTGGGGGGGACTTGTAGGGACGCCGGGAGGCTACGAGAGAGGTACGAGGTGTGAGTATGAGGTGTGGCGAGTGTGCGGTGAGCGTGGAAGGTCGGGTTGAGCGAGGCCGCGGAGGTTGCCTGCTTTTGGCTGACTCGCCGTCATCCACCGAGGCTGATTCGGCGGGGTCCGACGCAACGATAAGTAACCCGTTTTTGAGTCGTCGGCGATTGTAAGTCGTAGGGTAAGTCGTCGGGCCCCGGGGTAAGTCGTTGGGCTCGCCAAAACGGAACGCCGCGCGCGCGCCGCCCGCGCCGCGTCTGAATCGATGCCACGTCGTCGTTTTGAGTCGTCTCTTCTCGTTCTTTCGACGGATCGGAGCCCCCGGGGGGCAGGGGCGACTCGCCGCACAAAAAGACACAGGAACCCCGACCGTCTACGGTGGCATTAGGCGACCTAGCCCGCCTACGCGCAGCCTTGGGCTGGCGGGGCATTGGGGGGGGGGCTAAAGCCGCACCGGACCTCGGGGAGACTCCTCGGAGGGAGCGGGATCGTCCCTGTTGCAGGGGCCCAGTCGTCCCTGCGCGCGGAGCTTGGCTCCTCACATTATTCTTCAGGGCAGGGTCCTTGACGAACCTTGGTACGGAAGCGCTGTTTGACCCGGCCGGAAGAACTACGACACTAGAAAGTGTACTTCCACGACTTGATGTCAGTCGCAAAGCGCGTGGCAACCAGATGCCTCAGTTCTGATGTATAAAATTTCCGGCGCCGTTCGGCCGCCGAAGACACATTGAGCATTTCAACGTAGGGACCGTTTTTTGCAACAGCTTGATTCTGCGCAAGCATGGGTCGTAGAGATGTGCTTCGCAAGGGGCGGCTTGTCAAAGCCAAGGCGCACACTGACTTCTGAGAGAGTAGACTCGAATCCGTGTTCGATGCGCGCTACGACGTCGTAAGGCAATCTTTCTGGCCTGCACGCTCGCTCTCGGGCATGAAATGAATGTTTGGTTTGTGTTGCCGGGACATGAATCGGATAAACTGTTGGAACTGGACCTCACAGGCTCGCTTAATGCCATAGGCTGCCGCGATCCCTCCCGCGCCACCACCGCCGTCAGGATGGACCACCACCTTTCCGATGAAAGCAGAAATCAGTCGATCCCAAGGATTGCGCACGGTGGTTAGCGCGACGAACGGCCTGCTGCACAGGAACTTTCGATCGCTCGCGCTGATTGGCGATGACAGATGTCTGTCCACCGCGAACGAGGATCGTCCCTTGTACGTCGTATTTGCCAAGAAATGCCGGTTGATCATTGAATCGATTGTTGTCGAGCCAGCCTTGGCGGTCGGGCAAAAAAAGAGCGAGGGTCCCCGTTTTGACGGACGAGTGACTCTCATGTCATGTACGTCCAAGAAGCGCCGACAGAGATCCGGACGCGCCTCTTGGGCACCTTCGAAAGCAAATGCCACTGCGAGTACCCACAAAGGCTTGATGATGACGTGCATGGTCGAGATTGCGGGTGCCTGCGGGGGAATCGACGCGGTTCCGCGGCGACGATCGACGGACGAGGCGCGCGAATCAGGGGTTGAAGACCTTTCAGGCACGTCCGCCGACGGCCGGGAGCCGGCCGCCGGACGCGCCGCCGGCCGCGCCGAGTCGCTCTTCGCCGTCGTCGAGGTGCCCGCCGCGGACCACGCCGCCGGCGGGCCGCGAGGTGGGAGGCCGGGCTTGCATGCGCTTGGCGTGCACCGAGGACTCGAAGACGAAGCGGAGCGGGTCCCGGCGCGCCGGCCGCCGGACGCGCCGAGTCGCTCTTCGCCGGCGTCGAGGTGCCCGCCGCGGACCACGCCGCCGGCGGGCCGCGAGGTGGGAGGCCGGGCTTGCATGCGCTTGGCGTGCACCGAGGACTCGAAGACGTAGCGGAGCGGGTCCGTGTCGCGCCGGCCGCCGGCCGCGCCGAGTCGCTCTTCGCCGTCGTCGAGGTGCCCGCCGCGGACCACGCCGCCGGCGGGCCGCGAGGTGGGAGGCCGGGCTTGCATGCGCTTGGCGTGCACCGAGGACTCGAAGACGTAGCGGA
>NW_008705820.1:7020-8257 GCF_000186865.1 Aureococcus anophagefferens
CCCCGGGGGCGGACGGGCGCGATCGCGGTCGTGGGGAACGTTTTCTTTTGGGATGGCGTGGGCGGAGCGAAAAGGGGTCGTAAAAGCGGGGCTTGGGGGGGACTTGTAGGGACGCCGGGAGGCTACGAGAGAGGTACGAGGTGTGAGTATGAGGTGTGGCGAGTGTGCGGTGAGCGTGGAAGGTCGGGTTGAGCGAGGCCGCGGAGGTTGCCTGCTTTTGGCTGACTCGCCGTCATCCACCGAAGCTGATTCGGCGGGGTCCGACGCAACGATAAGTAACCCGTTTTTGAGTCGTCGGCGATTGTAAGTCGTAGGGTAAGTCGTCGGGCCCCGGGGTAAGTCGTTGGGCTCGCCAAAACGGAACGCCGCGCGCGCGCCGCCCGCGCCGCGTCTGAATCGATGCCACGTCGTCGTTTTGAGTCGTCTCTTCTCGTTCTTTCGACGGATCGGAGCCCCCGGGGGGCAGGGGCGACTCGCCGCACAAAAAGACACAGGAACCCCGACCGTCTACGGTGGCATTAGGCGACCTAGCCCGCCTACGCGCAGCCTTGGGCTGGCGGGGCATTGGGGGGGGGGCTAAAGCCGCACCGGACCTCGGGGAGACTCCTCGGAGGGAGCGGGATCGTCCCTGTTGCAGGGGCCCAGTCGTCCCTGCGCGCGGAGCTTGGCTCCTCACATTATTCTTCAGGGCAGGGTCCTTGACGAACCTTGGTACGGAAGCGCTGTTTGACCCGGCCGGAAGAACTACGACACTAGAAAGTGTACTTCCACGACTTGATGTCAGTCGCAAAGCGCGTGGCAACCAGATCCCTCAGTTCTGATGTATAAAATTTCCGGCGCCGTTCGGCCGCCGAAGACACATTGAGCATTTCAAGGTAGTGATGTTTTTTGCAACAACTTGATCGTGCGCAATCATGGGTCGTAGAGATGTGCTTCGCAAGGGGCGGCTTGTCAAAGCCAAGGCGCACACTGACTTCTGAGAGAGTAGACTCGAATCCGTGTTCGATGCGCGCTACGACGTCGTAAGGCAATCTTTCTGGCTTGCATCGCTCGCTCTCGGGCATGAAATGAATGTTTGGGGTTTTCTGTCCTGCCACGAATCGGATCGCCTGTTGGAACTGGACCTCACAGGCTCGCTTAATGCCATAGTGTTCCCGCATCCCTCTCGCGCCACCATGGCCGTCAGGATGGACTATTATTTTTCCGATGAAAGCAGAAATCAGTCGATCCCAAGGAT
>NW_008705821.1:0-1798 GCF_000186865.1 Aureococcus anophagefferens
ACGATCTCCGGCGGCGACGAGTCCGCGGCCTCGACGACCGTCTCCGCCTCGCCGGGCATGTTCACGCTCAGCTCGCGCGCGCCCTTGCGCTTCCGCGACAGCGTCGCGAGCTTGACGTGCTCCTGGGCCTGCCCCCCCTCGGGCCCCGCCTGCGCCGCCGCGTCCTCGTCGCCGATGAGGTTCGCCGCGGCGATCTGCGACCGCAGGCGCCCGCTGTTCGCGTCCCAGACGGAGACGCGCTGCGCGCTCACGACGACGAAGACCGCCATGCCCGCGTCGTAGTGCGCTAATAACAACGGCTCCTTGATGAGGCTGAGCTGGAACTGGTAGAGCGCTAATCTCGTATTCGCGGCGACGAGCACCGCGTCGGGCCCGCCGGCGTTGCCCTTTGATAATTGGCCGCTCTTGACCTTGGCGGCGATGTCGCGCGCCGGGTTCGACGACGCGTAGCCGTAGTGGGGCAGGGGCGAGATGCACACGCGCACGTTCGGCAGGTCGCCGCTCGGCAGCGTGACCTGCTGCCGCGCCGTGAGCTGGGGCATCTGCCAGACGACGACGAGGCCGCCGATGTCCGCGGTGACGAGCTGCGCCTCGTCGACGACCTCGACGACGTCCGAGATCTGCGCGCTGTGGCGCGTGAGCTGCGCGTGGATGCGCCGCTTGAGGCCGTGCTGCGAATGCTCGCTGAGCTTCCAGACGAGGACCACCGTCGACGCCGTCGCGTCCTTGACGGAGAGGCGCCCCGCGGAGAAGAGGAGGCCGTGGTCCACGGACACGACGATCGTGCCCGGCCCCGTGGACTGCGCCGCGAGCTGGAGCACGGGCACGAGCTCCTTGCGCCCGTGGGGCGCGGGCACGGCCGCGGAGCTGTGGTCCTCGCCCAACGCGGCGGAGTCGAAGGTCGCGTCGTCCGCGGCGCCGCCGCCGAACCAGTCGCTCGGGTTCCAGACGTTGATGTTGCCGTCCGTGGACCCCGTGACGATGAGGTTCGAGTGGCGCTTCCGCCGCTCCAGCTCCACGATCGTCGTGACGCCAAAGGTGTGGAGCCGCAGCGTGCGGCAGCGGCCCAGGGCCTTGGGCCCCGTCGCGTCCGCCGACGCCGACTTGCGGTTCTCGTCGAACGACCACTCGTAGACCAACCCGCTCGTCTCGCCGCCCGTGTAGAGGCGGTCGAGCCGCGCCGAGTAGGTGATGGCCGACATGGGGCTCGGCGTCTCGCGCCGGTGCACGAGCACGGGCAGCAGCGGGCCCTCGCGGGCGCCTCCGGACCGCGACGGCAGCGACCAGAGGCTCACGTAGTGCGGGCCGCCCGGCGCGATGGACGACCCCGTCACGACGATGGACGTGCCCACGACGCCGCCGCAGGCTAAAACCTTGTGGGGCCGGTACGCCGTGTGGTGGCGCAGCGCGCCGGACACGCGCGGCGGGTGGTCCGGCGTGATGATGTGGACGAGTTCCACGCCCTGGTCGCCTAAGGGTGATGCAACGTCGCTTCAACGTGAGTGTTCCGCGCGCGCGCGTTCCGGGGAAAGCGTCCACGCGTCGAGACCGCTCCGGGAGATGATCGCTCGTCCAGAAATCAGCCGAAACGAGTGGAAAACGACCGAGAGGGGAGCCTTTCGAGTTGGCGCCCGTTTCCCGCCCCGGCTGTCACCCTGCGGCAGCGCGAGCACGCGGTGGATCGGCGGCGGCAGGTAGGTCAACGACACCAGACCGTTGGCGAAGTCCTCGTTGACCGCCGCGTCCGGGATCATGTGGTACTGGCGCAGCCGCGGCGCGCCGATGACCTCGGCCTCGT
>NW_008705821.1:1864-3255 GCF_000186865.1 Aureococcus anophagefferens
TCGGCAGGTCTTCGAGCGCGTGCTCCTCGCGCGCCTCCGGCGGTGGGCGCTCGCCGTCGGCGCGGTGCCGGCCCTGCAGGCGGTCCCGTGCGGCTCCGTCGTCGAGCACCTCGCGACGCTGAACGAGGTGCTCGCGGCGCGGCGCGCGGCCCGCGAGCCGACGTGGGTCATGACCGTCGACATCGTCAAGGCGTATCCGTCGACGTGTCGGCTCCTCCTTTGGCGACGGCTCCGCGAGCTCGGCCTCGGCGGCGCCGCGCTTCGGCTCCTCGTCGCGCTCTTCGAGAACTCCGTTCGCGTCGGCACCGCGGGCGGCGGGTTCACGAGCCCGGTCGCGCGCGAGACCGGCGTGCCCGAGGGCTTCGTGCTGAGCCCCTTCCTCTTTGCCGTTGCGTTCTCGCCCGTGCTCGCGGCGCTCGAGGCGACCGGCAGGGGCGTCACGCTCGGCGGCGCCTGGCTCGGCGCCCTTCTCCTCATGGACGACGTCGCGCTCCTCGCGCCGTCGTACGAGGAGCTCCGGGCGCTCGCGGAGGAGCTCTGGGCCTGGTGCTGGCGCTTCCGGTGGGTCCCGTACCCGGGCGAGCCGAAGACGTTCGTCTTCGTGCTCGGGCCCGGCGCAGCGGACGAGGTGCGGGGCTACGGCGGGCGGTTCTCCTTCGTGCACTCGCCGGCGCGCGAGGAGCTTCGGCTCACCGGACGCGTCTCGCCGGCGGCGCCGCCGGACCTGGCCGTCAGCATCCCGATTGGCACGGAGGGCCGCTACCTGGGCGTGGTGCTCGCGCACGACGGCTCGTGGTCTAAGCACGTCCGGGCGGCCGCCACGGAGATGCGGCGCCAGGTCGCGTCGGCGACGGGCGCGCTCGCGACGGTCGGCTCGATGAAGCGCGCGCACCTGCTCACCGCTCATGTGAGCTACGCGCGGAGCGTCGTCGCGTGGTCGGCGGCGGCTTGGGGCAAGGTCTCGGTGGAGGCGAGCACCGCCGTCCGCCAGGCCGAGACCGAGGCGTTCCGCTTCGCGCTCGGAGCCGCGTCGACCGGGGTGTCGCACGTCGCGATGGCGACGCTGCTCGGCGAGGTCACCGCCGACGTGCGCCTTCTCCGGCTCCGGGCACGGTCCGCGCTGGACCACGCGGCCGCGGCCGCGCGCTGCCCGTTCCGGCGGGCCGTCGACGCCGCGGTCCGGGCGGCGCCTGCGGCGGCCGCGTTCTCCTGCGTCGCGGCCGCGCTCGACGCGTGCCAGACCCTCGGGCTCCAGCCACCGAGCGCGGGCGACGACCGCGGCCAGTGGCGCGCCGCGGTCGGTCGCGCCGCCCGCGAGTACGCGGAGCGGCAGGCCGCGGGCGTCAGCGACCTCGCGCTCTTCCGCGCCGTCCGCCCGAGCCGCGAGGGCG
>NW_008705821.1:5408-6283 GCF_000186865.1 Aureococcus anophagefferens
GTCGACGTCGTATCGTGCGCGACGGACGGCGACGACGACGGCCCGTTGGTCGACATGTACGGCGGCGGGTCGTACACGACGGACCACCGCGCGATCCACACGCGGCTACGCGTGCGCGTGCTCGAGGCGCGGCGGGAGGTCGCTGTTCCCCGGCGGCGCGTGCGCTGGGGCTCGGCGGACGACGCGACGAGGGCGCGCTACGCCGCGGAGCTGGAATCGCGGTTGCGCGCCACGGAGACGGCGCGCCGCCGCGCAGCCGACGTGGACGCCGCGCTCGGCCTCGTGCTCGACGCCATCCAGGGGGCCGAGGACGCGGTCGTCGGCGTCGCTTCGGGGCCGGCGCGGTCGCCGCTCCCGTCGTGCTCGTGGTGGACGCCCGCGGTCGCCGCCGCTTGGAGGCGTGTCGACGACGGCCGGAGCGCGCGGCGGTCGGCACCCGGCGCCGCCGCCGCAGACGCGGCGGACGCGGCGCTCGCCGCGGCGGCGGCGCAGTACGCCGAGGTCAAGGCCGCCGCCATCGCCGAGGCCGCGCACGAGCTCCTGCTCGGCCAGGACCCGGGCTCGCACGAGGCGAGGCGGCTCCACGGCATCATCCAGACCGAGATCCTGGGCCGCGCGGCGCGCGGGGCGACCCACGAGTGGGACGCCGTCCGCGCCGCCGGCGGGTCCGTCGTGCGGGACGCCGCGGGCGTCGCGGCGCGGCTCTCGGAGTGGACGGCCGAGATGCACGCGGAGCGCCGCGACGACCCGCGCTACTCCGAGTCCGAGTACGCGCGGCTCGAGCGCGAGCATGCAGATTGGGAGCGGTTCGAGCGGGACCGCGAGTGCGACGAGTCGCTCCGGTCGGCGCCGCGTCGCGCCCGGTGGGAGAGCTT
>NW_008705821.1:6333-9177 GCF_000186865.1 Aureococcus anophagefferens
GTCCGGCGCCGCGGCGTCGCCCGCGCGCCGCTCCGTCGCCTCGCGGTGGCGGAGGAGCGCCGCGAGGCGCGCGCAGGCCTTGCGGCGGCAGCCGTCGCGCGCGAGGGACACGAACGGCGCGGGCGCGGACCAGCGCGCGGCCCCGCCGACGTAGAGGCCCCGCCGCGCGCCGACGTCGACGGCGCCGTAGAGCAGGCTCGCCGTCCGCGAGGGCGACAGGTCCGTGTCGCCCGAGCGCGCGCCGGCGACGCGCACCGTGTCCGCGTGGCGCAGCGCCGCGCCGACGGCGAGGTCCAGCGCCGCGTCCGTCCGCAGGAACTGCTGGCCGAGCTCCAGCGCGTTCGCGCGCCCGCCCGACGCGACGTACGTCGACAGCAGGCCGCGCTCCCGCTGCGTCTCGTGGACCGCGCGGCAGACGCGGAGCACGATCGCCGTCTCCAGCGCGCGCCGCACGGCCGCGGAGCGGCGGACGTGCTCGTAGACGAGCCAGCCGACCTCCGCGGCCGTCGTGAGCACGACGAGCGCCACGAGCGCGAGGAGCAGCGCGGGCACGCGCGCGGCGCCGCGGCGCTGGGCCGTCGACAGCTCCGCGTCGAGGGACGCGTAGAGCTTGTCCTCCTCCTCCGTGCCGAGCGAGGAGAAGCGGCCGGAGGACGACGAGGGGGCCTCCGCGCCGAGCGACGAGCCCTCGGTGCTCTCCGACGGCGTCTCCTCGAAGGGCTCGGCGCCCTTGGACTCCTCGACGCCGACGCCGAATTCGCCGCCCTTGGACTCCTCGACGCCGACGCCGTCGTCCGGCGAGACCTGTGTGGAAATCAACCACTGGTTTGGGGGGTCCCCACCAAACTTCAGAACTCTCTATCTCGATCAAATCGAAGTCGATTCGGCTGATTTTTGGACGAATCGATTGCTCTCATCGAGTTCTCGAAGCACGGCCGAAGATTCCGGCGCAATCCGTTCAATTACGCGCACATTGAAGTCGGGTTGAATATTTGATTTCCACACAGGGCGACACGTACGAGACGCCCGCGGGCTCCGCGGGGACGACCTCCGGGACGACGTCGAGCTTCTCCGAGTCCGCGGGCTTGGCCGCGGGCTCGGCCTTGGCCTTGGGGGCGCGGGGCCTCGCCGCCGACGCCTTGCGGGCCTTCGGCGGCGGCGGCTTGCCGCGCGCCCGCTGCCGTTCGGCCTCGGCCTTGGCCTTGACCCGCTCGCGCTCCGCGAAGGCCGCGTAGTGCGCGCGGCGCGCGCGGCGTTCGCGGAGCGCCCGCCGCGCGACCCACTCCGCGACGGCGTCGTGGAACGCGGCCAGCGCGAAGGCGCCGATCGCTCGCGGCGCCGCGACCGCGGCGCGGGTCGCGACGACCGCGGCGCGGGTCGCGACGCGGAGCGCGGCGAGGACCAGGTCCGAGAGCATCACCGCCGTGAAGAGAAGCATGCAGATGGCGACGCGTTTGCCGACGGGGAGCTCGCAGAACGTGGACGACGCCAGCCATTGGCCCTCGCACAACGTTTCGACGCGCATAATCGAGCCGGGGGATGAACCCACGATCGCCGCCCCGACCATGACGGCGATGACGCGGAAGAGAGAGGTGGGCGCTCTTTCGTCGCTCGGAGCGTCGCTTGGAGCGGACGCCGCGGCGGCCATGACGACGACGCGGCGAGAGGCCTGCAATTGCGTTTTGCTGGTTCCTTTTGGCCACGAGCTATCGTTGTGTTTTGCACAGGTAAAGTTGAAGTCGCGTCGCGAGCGGTCGAGCCCGTCGCCTCCGAGCCCCCTTCGCAAGCCTCCTGGAGGCTCGTGGAGCCTCCCTACGTGGATTCCGCCGGCTGGCGCCGCAGCGCCGCGCCGTCCGGGACGCCGACGCGGCCGCGCGTCCGCCGTCCGCCGTCCGAGCCTTCGGCGCGCCCGGAGTCTGGAGGGGTCGCCTTTATATGGACCGGCGCGACGCCGGCCGGGGCGGTCCCGGAGGTTGATGCGAAGGTGTGGTCGCGCGTTGAGGGCCGGGCCCGGTCGTGGGCCCCGCCGCGGCGCGCGCGGCGCGGTGGCGGACGCCGCGCGCCGGCGCGCCGGAGGTCGTGTTTTTTCGGTGCGCTGGCGTCCCTGGGTCTTGGGGACGTTTGCGCCCGTTTCTAGAGCGCGGCGATGGCGCCCTTGACGTAGTTCCGGACGTCCGCGTCCGTGTCGTTCGCCAGGAGCTCGTTGAGCACGGGCTTGATGAAGTTCGCGACGAGGCGGTCGTTCGCGTGGAGGCTCACGGTCTCGAGCGCCTTGACGGCCGTGAAGCGCACGTTGGGCACGTCGTCGCGGGCGCCGTCGACGAGGAAGAGGACGATGGTCTCCATGTGCTCGGCCGCGACGTCATCGTGCGCGAGGCGCTCGAACGCCGCGACGATGGTGATGCGGTAGAGGTAGTAGGACATGGTGAGGTAGAGCTCCGAGAGGCGCTTGCCGATCTTCTCCATGAGCCAGTCGCCGTCGAACAAGGCCTCGTCCGTGGGCAACCCCGTGGCGCCGTCGGGCTTCTTGAGCGCGCGGAGCTCGCCGAGCACGGCGACGGCCGACGTCCGCACCTCGGAGATGCGGTCCTGGAAGGATCGCACGAAGCCCTCGAGGAGCTGGGCCTCGAAGGCGTCCTTGCCCCGGGCCAGGGCCACCGCGGGCAGCGCGCCGTTGAGCGCCGCGCGGACCCGCCAGTTGTCGTGCGCCGTCGACTCGACGAGCGCCGCGACGCGCGCGGCGCTGTCGCCCTCGAGCAGCGGCACGGCCACGGCGAGCTCGCGCAGCGTCGCCAGGAGCACGTCGACGTGCTCGTCGGCGAAGAGCTTGGCCTCGACGACGTG
>NW_008705822.1:0-890 GCF_000186865.1 Aureococcus anophagefferens
CGGCTGATTTTTGGACGAGCGATCATCTCTCGGAACGGTCTCGAAGCGTAGATGCTTTTTCCGGAACGCGCGCGCGCGAAACACTCACGTTGAAGCGACGTTGAATCACCCTCGTGCTGCCCAGGCGCTCGCGCGCGTGCCGTCCGCGCAGCTGCTGAGCCGCACGAACAGCGGCTTCTCGTCGAGCGGCAAGCTCCCGGCCCTCCCCGCGGGCCGCGACGAGCAGGAGTGGGGCGCGCCGGAGGTGCTCTTCGGCGCGATCTGTTTCTGGCTGCTGGGCGGCAAAGTCGACGCGACGTCCTACGTCACGGCCTACATCCAGGATTCGGGCATCGTCGCCGACGTGCTCGCGCCCTACGCCGTGCTCACGCTCTGGCTGAGCTTGATCGCGGGGCGGCTCATCGGTCTGAAGGGGCAGATGACGCTCATCGACATGCGGTCCGCGACGGGGGCCAAACGGGTCGCGCGGCACCTGGCGCTCTGGCTCTGCATGGGCACGCTGGGCGTGCTGTTCGTCGCCGCCGCGCACACGTCCAAGGTGAACTTCTGGATCGGGCTCGCGGTCTACGGCTTCGGCAACGGGCCGTCGATCGGCTACTGCTACGACCAGCGTCCTGTGGCCGTGGCGGTTTTCGAGAGATTTCGGGTGGGAAAACGATGAAATGTCGTGACCGACGTGCTTGGTAGGCTACGATTTGGTGAACCGCATCTCGAACTCGACGGTGGAGGGCCTAGTCGTGATCATGATGGGCTTGAACGTGGGCTCGTCGCTCGTGCCCTACACGACGTCGGTGATCTGGAGCGAGCTCGGGCCGGGCACGCTCATCTGGGCCATGCTCGTCTGCGTCACGGTGCCCCTGCCCCTGCTCTACGTGAGCCCCTGGGTCCTC
>NW_008705822.1:1459-7340 GCF_000186865.1 Aureococcus anophagefferens
GAGGCGGGCCGGCCGCCGCCGGACTCGGCGGCGAAGCTCAAGGAGCTGCGCCGGTACACGCGCCAGCTGCAGGAGACCATCGACGGCGGCGTGTCGTCCGCCGACGAGTCCGTGGAGTCGCCGCGGTCCGCGGCGCTGCGCGACGCCCACGCGCGGCTCCAGCGCGAGCACGACGCCGTCGTCGAGAAGCTCCGGGAGGCGGAGCTCGCCGCGGAGGCCGACCAGGGCGGCGTGAGCTCGGCCCTGGAGCCCATCTACGACGAGCTCCTCCAGGCGAAGGCGCGCGCCAAGGACGCGGAGCGCGAGGCGCGGCGCCTGGGCCGCGAGCTCGCCGTCGCCGCGGAGCTCAAGGCCGTCTCCGTCAAGGTGCGCCTCAACGACTCGAGCCAGGAGCTCGAGCGCGTCGTGCGGCCGGACCGGCCGCCGCGGCCGCCGCCGTTCCGCGCGGCGGCGCGGCGGTCGCCCGCGACGCCCGCGAGCCGGCCGACGCCCCTGGACCGCGCGAAGGCCGCGGCGCGGGCCACGGGCCGCGTCGCCGGGCGCGCGCTCCAGGAGGGCTTCGACATCGTCGCGGACACGCTCGACGACGAGCCCAAGGCCGGGTGCTGCGCGAACCCGATCCAGCGCTGCGGCTTCGACGCGAACGCGTACCGCAGCGCCAAGGCCCTGAAGCGCCGCGGCGTCGACCGCCTCGGCCGCGACGTCGTGGAGCTCGACGTCGTCGACGAGTTTCTGCTCGTGGAGGTCTTCGACGACGGCGACGCGCCGCCCCCGTTAGCGGCGACGCCGCGCCAGATGCGCGACTTCCTCCCCAAGCCCCTCGTCGCGGCGCCGCCGCCGCCCCCGCCGGTGGCGCCGGCGACGTCGCCGCGCGTCGCGTCGCTGGACGACTTCTTCGCGCCCCTGTCGCCCGCGGGATCGCCCGAGCCCGAGCCCCCGAAGGCGCCGGAGCCGCCGAAGCCGGCGACGCCCCCGAGGGCGCCGGAGCCCGAGCCCCCGGCGGCGCCCGCGCGCTCGCCGCCGAAGCCCAAGCCGCCCATCGTCACCATCGTCGCGCCGCCGGCGACGGCCAAGACGCCCGCGGTCGTCAAGCCCAAGGCAACAAAGGCCACGCCGCCCGTCTTCCACGTCATCCAGCCCGCGACGCCGGAGGACGGCTTCTCCGAGGACGACCACGAGGAGGACCCGCGGGCGCGCAAGGAGATCGCGCCCTTCAGCGACCCGCGGAAGACGGCGTTCTGCGCGGACCCCTACGAGATGGACGAGGGCATGGACCCGCGCTTCCCCCACTACGTCTCGGGCACGACGTCCCAGTGAAGACCGGCTGCGATTTTTTGCTTAATAGATCCCCCACCCGCATCCCGCTAAAGCCGGTTCGGGTTCCGACTCAGGTCCACGGCCCCGCCCTGGTCCACCTCGGAGCGGCGGAGCTCGAACGTCGACCGGGAGAAGAAGACGAACGCGCCGAAGAGCAGCGACATGAGCAGCAGGTCGTCGCCGCGGATGTCGACGGCGTGGTGGATGAAGGGCGGCTCGGCGAGCGTGAGGCCCCGGACCGCGTCGCGGGGCTGGTCCGCGAGGCCCGAGACGCCGCCGAAGACGTTCCGCGAGAAGCCGAACGCGCGGTGCGGCGTGCCGTCCGTAGGCACGAAGTTGACGTCGTAGACCGCGAGCATCTGGTAGAGCGGGACCAATAGAGCAGACAACAGGTTCCCGCTGAGCTGCTGCGTCGCCTCGACCGCGTTCTCGTCCGCCGGGTGCGACACTTCCACCGCTAATTCCGCGTTGATGGGCTGCACGGGTCCGATCACCGCGCCCAGAATCAAGAGCACGGCAACCACCAACACGTTCGGCAGGTCCACGTCGTAGCCCTCGGCGACGCCGAGCGTGAAGATGCAGCTCAGAGCCGTGACCAAACACAACAACGTCGTCCGCTTGAACGTCCGCGACTCGTCGACGTAGGCGCCGAGCACGACGCCGCCCACGACGATGGCCACCTGGAAGGCCGCGCCCACGAGGATCAGCTCCGACGCCGGGCAGTCCGCGCGCCGCAGCGACTCGCCTGTGTGGACATCAACCACTGGTTTGGGGGGTCCCCACCAAACTTCGGAACTCTCTATCTCGATCAAATCGAAGTCGATTCGGCTGATTTTTGGACGAATCGAGTGCTCTCGTCGAGTTCTCGAAGCACAGCCGAAGAGTACGGCGCAATCAGTTCGATTACGCGCACAATGAAGTCGCGTTGAAGCTTTGAGTTCCACGCGGCGACTCGCCGGCGAACGCGGAGACGACGTTGGTCACGCCGATGGACGCGACGAAGGCCGCGTTCGTCGCGAGGAAGCCGTCGACCTGCATGAGATCCCGCAGGGCCGCGGGGTAGGTGAGGCCGAGGACCGTCTCGGACGCGCCGTCGTTCTCTGAGTCCCTTTCCAGCGCGGCCGCCGCGGACGCCGTCGGCGGGCTCGGCGGCCGCCGCTGGAACGCGACGGCGACGAGCGCGAGCGCCGCGACGGAGCTCGCCGTGATGGCCACGAAGTAGGCCGGCAGCGGCATGGAGCCGCCGACGATGAAGGCCGCGGCGATGCCCAGCTGGTTCGCGTTGAGCGCCGTCGCCGTCGCCAGAGCGCGCTCCTTCTGCGGGAACCACGTCGCGGAGAGGAGCGGCGGGCTGCACTGGAAGAAGGGCTGGCTCAGGCCGACGAGCACCGTTCCCGCCAGGATCTGGGAGTAGGCCGGCAGCGCGCCGTCGAGGGCGACGCCGCTCCGTAAGGCGCAGCCGGCCGCCATGAGCGCGGCGGCGCCGACGACGCACCGCCGGAGCCCCAGCGCGCGGCTCACGTCCGTGAAGAAGAAGCAGGAGAAGACGTTGGCGAAGAGGAAGACGTCGATGACCTGCGCCGCGTCCTCGCCCGTCGCGACGTTGAACGCGGCCGGGTCCGAGGCCGTGGCGAAGCACACGAGGTCGCTGACGAACGCGAGGAGGCTCAGCATGAAGAGGTGCGCCCAGCGCGACTCGTAGACGACGTACTCCGTCGGGGCCGCCGCGCTCCGCGCGGCGAGGGTCGCCGTGGCCGGGAGGCGCGGGGCGTCGGCGAGCGGCGCGGGGGGGCGCTGAGCTGGCGCGACGGAGCGGCGCGTCTTGAGGCGCGCCGGCGGGACGACGAGCGCCGTCGTGCTCGCGAGGACCGCGAGCAGGCATCGCAGTCGACACGTCATGGGTGCTGGTTATTGGTTACCGCCTTGCGCGATCGACCGGCCTCATTGCTTGCCACGGTGGTCGAGCTTTGCGAGATCGAGGCAAGCAGGAGGTAAACTAGCCCGATCGTGGCCCCAGGAGATCGTGGCCCCAGGCCGAAGGGGCAGCCCTGTATCCGCGGCCGGGTCAAAGACGACGTCGCGAGGCAACACCGCGCAGAAGGTCTGCGTAACTCAAGTGTCTATGTAGTATCTTTGGAACGGAACTGGCGCGCGGCCGCGGCGCCGGAAAGCGCGGCCGCGCCGGCGATGGCTGGGCACGCCAGCGCACGGCGCGATGGGGGGGCGGTTCTTCGACGCGCGCGGACGCGTTGCCGCGCCGCGTCGCGGGGCCGAGGGCGCCACGGGCTCCACGGCCCGTGCGCCGAGCAACAGTAAGTGCAACATCGAAAGCACCATCCGTGTCTTTTTGCCAGCCTTCGTCGCGGCCGAGGGCCCGAAACAGCGGGGAACTTCGACGCCCCCCCGCATGGAGATCCCGAGCCTGGGCCCGCCCGGCCCGATTCGGCCCGAGGGGGCGCCGCTGCGGGCCATCGCGCCGCGCGACACGAAAGGGGCGGCGACGTCGCGCCAGCCAAAGTATAAGGTCCGGACGATACCGTTCTTGCGCCAGCTCAAGAAGATGATCGAGGTGCGCGGGCCGCCCCGCCTGCCCGCGGCCCCGCCGCCCCCGCGCCCGCGCCGCCCCGCACATCGCGCGGCCCCGGCCGCGCGCGCGCGCGCGCTCGCGCGTTTCCGCCGCGGCTCGACGCGCGGCCCGTCCCGCAGGAGGAGCCCACGATCATCAAGTGGGACATGGGCAACATCATCATCCCGGACCCGCGGGAGCTCGAGGTGCGCCTTCCCTCCTCCGCCCGGTCGCGCGCCCGACGCGCCGGCCCCCTTCGCAGAAAACGTTGCCGCTCTACTACAAGCATAACAACTACGCGTCCTTCCAGCGCCAGCTGAACAACTTCGGGTACCACCGCAAGTTCGCCCACTTCGTGGTCAACAACAGCGGCCAGCTCGACACGGTCTACCACAAGCTCGGCACGCCCATGAGCTCCGACATCGAGGACCTGCTCACGCTCCGCCCCGTGCTCGAGCGGACGTCGGACAAGAAGCGCGAGGAGGAGGCGCGCCAGCAGGTCGCGACGCCCGGCCAGAGCGACGGCGGGCCGGCGAGCCCGCGGTCGCCGGGGGGGGGCGACCCGGGCGCGGCCGCGGCGTCCGACGGCGGCGACGGCGACGGCGCCGCGGCCTCGAACGACGGCGGCGACGACGCCCGCAAGCGGCCGCGGGACCCGTCCCTCGCCGGGCAGCCCGCCGCGAAGAAGGGCGCCGCCGTGCCCTTCGCGCCGCCCTACGACTACGACCCGGGCCGCGCGCCGCCGCCCGAGGCGCGGCTCCCGGCGGCGCCGCCGCCCGCGGAGGCCGCGGCGCCGGCGGCGGCGGCCGCGGCGCCGCCGAAGAAGAAGGGCGACGGCAAGGACGTCGTCGCCGCCGTCAGCGCGCTCCTCGGTCTCGCCTCCAATTGACGCGGCGGCCGCGGCGGCGCGCCGTTTCGCGGTCTCCCCCCCCGCGGGGGGAAGGCCCCTCCTCCCGGTCCCGGATCCGAGTCGGTGGAGATGACGCGCTACCTAACCTCGCGCTTGCTTGACAGAGGGGCTCGGGCGTCAAACTCAACGGCTCCTGACTCGGCCGAGATACTTTATATCAATTTTTGGGTTTCAGTTGCCTCACCGCGACCTCAATCGTCACGGCACCACATTCGACATGGTTGCCTGAGGAAGCCGGATTCGACGCGGAGCCTGCCGCGGTCGGACGAATAACCGCGCAGAGGTGAGAACAACGACCAGCGGCTGCGACGCGAAAAACCGACCATGGCGCACTGGAGCCCCCGGTCCCTCGCGCTCCGGGCTGCGTGCCTCGTCGCGTGCCTGGCCGCCGCCTACGGGGCGAGCGACGACCACGGCGACGACGACCACGGCCCCTGCCACGGCGACGACCACGGCGACGACCACGGCGGCCACCACGGCGGCGAGTTCCACCACTTCAACGTCATCTTCTTCACCGTGATCTTCGTCATCATCGTCTGGGTCGCGGGCAAGGCCGCGACGGCCGTCGGGAACCCGGCGCTCGTCGGCGAGATCGTCGCGGGCGTCATCCTGGGGCCCCACCTCCTCGACTTCGTGCCCAACGCGGCGGTGCTCAAGGTCATCGGCGAGGTCGGGCTCGTGCTCCACGCGTTGGAAGTCGGCCTCATGGTCGACGTCGAGCTGCTGGAGATCATCGGCGCGCGCGGCATCGGCGTGGGCGTCTTCGGCTCCGCGCTGCCCATGGGCCTGTCCTGGCTCGTCGCGCGCGCGTGGGGCGCGCCGCCGACGAAGGCGTTCGTCGTCGGCGCGTCGATGGCCTCCATCTGCACGGGCATCACGCTCAACGTGCTCAAGGTCGGGTCCGTGCTGAACCAGCCCATCGGCCAGCTGATCATCGCGGCGGCGACGGTGAACGAGATCATCCAGATCATGCTCCTGACGTGCGCGGAGAACCTCGTCGACGGCGCGGCCGTCGACGAGTACGTCGCGCCCATCCTCATCATGGTCGTCCTCATCGCCGTCGTCGGCTTCCTGGCCGTGCGCGTCGT
>NW_008705822.1:7413-9069 GCF_000186865.1 Aureococcus anophagefferens
TCGGCTTCAGCATCCCGATCACGAAGATCCTGCACCTGGGCACGCTGGGCAAGGCGTCGCTCCTCTTCTCGACGATGGTCGGCAAGCTCGCCATGGGCCTCTTCGCCCAGCCCCTCGACGGGGACCACTTCTGGATCTTAGCGCTGGCCTGGGGCGAGTGGGGCGAGATGTCGTTCTTCATCGCGGCGGCCGCGTTCAAGAAGAAGCACGGCGACGCGGGCATCATCGACGAGAACACGTACAACGCCATCTGCCTCGCCGTCGTCGCGTCCATGGTCATCTGCCCCGCCTGGCTCCGGTCGTCGCTGGAGAAGTACGAGCAGCGCGCCAAGTACCTCATCGCCGAGGCCATCGCGGACACCGCGGACCTCAGCGGCGCGGCCCACGCGACCTACTTCTGCCTCCAGACCAAGTCGCACGCCCACTGGGAGCAGAGCGACCACCTCCAGACGGCGATGACGCGCATGGGCTGCGAGATCATCGACTACCGCCAGTGGCACCCGAACGACCACTTCGGCCTCGCGCACTGCGTCAACGAGATGTACATCCGCGACGACGCGCTGCGGTTGCCGACGGCCATGGAGATGACGACGGAGGAGACGCTCGCGCTGACGGACCGCATCGACCAGCTCCTCGACGCGGTCCGCGAGGCGCTCCACGAGGACGAGCACCAGGGCGCGGAGATCCGCGTGCAGCGCTGGCTGCCGGGCTGCCACGTCGAGACCGACGAGGCGACGGGCGACCAGCACCTCGAGGTCAACGCCGACGCCCGCCAAAAGGTCCAGACGCTGACGACGGACACGAGCGTCTACCGCGGCGCCGACGGCAAGCTCCACGGCAAGCTCCACGGCGCGTGGAAGCACATGACCCACCGCTCGCGGACGGCGTCCATCCAGATCGCCGAGCCCCACGTCGTGCCGTCCGAGAGCGGCGGCGCCGACGACGGCGCGTCCGCGACGGACGACCGGGACCTCGAGGGCTTCGACGTCGCGTCGGAGACGGGGTCGCTCCACGGCTCGCTGCGCAGAGGGGAGCGGGGCCTGCCCAAGGGCCACGACTCGTCGAACGTGCTCGCGGCGCTCGGGAGCGCCGCCCGGCGCGCCTTCGAGCCCACGCGGCGCGAGAAGGGCCTCGAGTCGGACACGCTGTCGAACGCGCTGCACGCGGAGGCGCACCACGAGCTCGACGGCTTCGTGCACCACGACGCCCACCACCCCTTCGCGCTCCCCGACGACGACGACCACGAGAAGGAGGACGATTTGTTGTTCGGCTCCGGGGACCGCGCGCACCACGGGCCCGGCGCGCACCGGCGGCCGTCGTTCCAGCGCCGGCCGTCGTACGGAGAAAAGCCCAAATCCAAGTCGTCGCTGCCCACGCTCAACGACGACCGCCACGAGCAGGAGGACTGGCACCAGCACGACGTCGAGGTCGCCGGCGACCTGGGCTACGTGCAGACGCTCGTCGAGGTCGACCGGCAGCACCCGCGCGAGCCCCGGCGGCCGTCGCTGCGCCGGGGCCGGTCCGCCACGTCCGTCGCGAGCGACGACGAGGCGACGCCGGGTTCGTCGCGCCGCGCCGCGCGGCGCCGCTCCCGGTCGCCCGCCGACCGCGACGCGTCGCCGGCCGCGGCGCGCGGCCGCGTCTTCTCCTTCTCCC
>NW_008705823.1:0-2090 GCF_000186865.1 Aureococcus anophagefferens
CCAGGCGGTCGACGCGCCCGCCGCCGCGCCCGCGCCCGCCGCCGTCGTCGCCGCCGAGGCGCCGGCGCCGGCGCCGCCGGCGCCGGCGCCCGTCGTCGTCGCCGAGGCCGTCGAGGAGGCGAAGGTCGAGGCGGCGCCCGCGGCCGCGCCCGCGGCCGCCGAGGAGGCAAAAGAGGACGCGCCCGCGGAGGAGGACCTGCTCGAGAGCGTCGCGAGCGACGACGAGGCGCCGCCGCCGCCCGCGCCGGCGCCCGCCGAGGACCGGCCGGCGACCGCGCGGTCCGCGCGGCTCACGGAGGAGAACCTCAAGCTCCTCGAGGAGGACGCGGGCGACGAGGCGACCGCGCTCGCGGACCGCTGCGTCAAGCTCACCTGGGAGTCGAAGAAGGTCGGCCCCAAGACCGAGGCCGGCGCGCTCGCGGCGCTCCGGGCCGTCGGCGTCGGCGACTGCGTCAAGGTCGTCGTCCGCGCCAAGTCCGCGGTGCTCATGTTCGCGTCGGGCGCGTCCGCGGCGAGGGCCGCCGCGGCCGTCGACGGCGCGACGGCCAAGGCCGACGGCTACGACCTGTCCAAGTGGCACGCGAGCGTCGCGTCGAAGACGTTGGCGCCGCCGCCGGCCGCGGCGCCGCCGGCCGCCGCGCCGGCGCCCGCGGCGGCGCCCGCGGCCGACGTCGAGGAGACGCCCGTCGGCGCCTTCGAGGCGCCCGCGGGCGACGACGACGACGACGACGACGAGGCGCCGCCACCGGACGCGGCGCCGCCCGCGGCCGCCGCGGCGCGCGAGCGGCGGAAGGAGGCGCTCGCCAAGGAGCAGGACGACCACGAGGCCGCGGCGCCGCCGCCGCTCCACGAGCGCTGCGTCAAGCTCAGCTACGCCAAGGGCGCGCGGCCCAAGACCGAGGCCGCGCTCGCCGCCGCGCTCGCGGCCGCGGGCGCGCCGCCGGCCGTCGCGACGAAGCTCAAGGACCGGTCCGCGGTGCTCATGTTCACGACGCCCGGCGACGCGCGCGCCGCCGTCGCCGCCGTCGAAGGCGCGCCCCAGCTCAAGTACGCGGCGGCCCTCGTCGACGCGCCCAAGGCCGCGCCGTGACTTCCCCGAACACACGGGAGCGTCCCCTTCGTAAGGCGCGCGCTACATGACGGCGCAGTCGTCGCCGGCCGCCTTGGACGCGGAGGGCGCGCCGCCCATGCCCATGGAGCAGCCCACGGCGTCGGCCTGCTCGTCGCCGCCGTCGCAGACGAGGTCCACGAGCGCGCGGATGCGCGCGAAGACGCGCTTGAGCACGCGCTTCTCCGCCTCCTCCATGCCCAGGTCCTCGAGGTCCGCGTCGTGGAGGTAGACGAGGTCGAAGACCTTCTTCGCGCCCATCTCCCGGAGCTTGGGCGCGTACTCGCCGCTGAGGCCGAGGTCGCTGAGGAAGTACTCGAGGCGCGCGGCCTCGGAGCCCGGCGCGGGCCGCGGCCGGAGGTCGACGGCCGCGTCGACGTCGACGCGCGGCGCCTCGTCGCGCGCGCGGAGCGCGTCGACGCGCAGCGTCTCGAGCTCGTGCTTGAGCAGGCCCGCCTCGGCCATGCACGACGCGAGGCTCTCGAGGCTCTTCGCGCGCTGCTCCTCGGCCCACCGCGCCCGCGCCTCCGCGTCCTCCGCGCGGTCCTCGGCCGCGGCGACGGCGTCGCGCTGCTCCGCCGCGTCGTCCTCCAACTCGCGCACGTGCTCGAGCAAGGCGTCGCGCTCGCGCTGGAGCATCGCGCGCTCCTCCTCGACGATGCGGTGCGCCGCCGTCGCCACCTTGTCCTCCTCGGCTTTCTTCTCGAGCCGCTCGAGGATCTTCTTCTGCCAGTCCTCCTCCTCCGCGAGCCGCGCCTTGAGCTGCGCGACCTCACCCTCCGCCATCGCGCGCGGCGCGGCTGTGTGGCGCGGCGGTGTAATTCGACGGCTTCGCGGTGCGACGACAGATGCGCGGCGCGCGGCTTGCGGTGCGGCGCCAACGACGACAGAATCTGATGTGCGGCGCGCGAGGCGAATGCGATCCTGGGGCAGCCTGCTAGGCTGTGATTGACAGCAACATTGCACTTCGCCGAACTCCAGC
>NW_008705823.1:2408-5705 GCF_000186865.1 Aureococcus anophagefferens
CACCCGGACCACATGCCCTTCGTGGTCGCCGACAAGCTCGGCTTCTTCCGAGAGCAGAACCTCGAGGTCGAGCTCGTCGCGCCCGCGGACCACTGGGAGGCGGAGAAGGAGATTCTGGCGGGCCGCCTCGACGTCGCCGTCACGGAGACGCTGCACCTCGCGCAGGACGCGGCCGCGGGCAAGCCCATCCTAGGGTTCGCGCGCTTCCTCCATACGGACGGCGGCGTCATGTACTTCGCGGACAGCGGCATCGAGCGGCCGCGCGACATGTGCGGCAAGACGATCACGTACCCGGGGAGCCCCGGGCCCGGCGGCCCGGCCATCGTCGACACGATGGTCAAAGCCGACGGCGGCGACTGCGGCGGCGAGCCCTACGGCAAGTTCAACGGCGGCTTCGACCACGTCGGCGCGCTCGCGGCCGGCGACGCGGACGTCGCGACGCTCGTCTTCGCCAACTTCGAGATCCCGGCGGCCGAGGCCGCGGGGAAAGACGCGCGCTACTTCGCGCTCAAGGACTGGGGCGTGCCCGACTTCTGCCAGCTCGTGCTCATGACGACGCCGGAGCGCTTCGCGGAGCTGAAGCCGGCGCTCCGGCGGCTCGTCCTCGCGCTCCGCCGCGCCGTCGGCGTCTCGCACGCGTCGCCGGGTCTGGCGATGGAGCTCTACGGCGAAGCGGACCCGGAGAGCCCGCCGGCGACGCTCCACGCGACGCTCCCCATGTTCCCCAACGACGCGTCCATGGCGCCGGCGTACTTCGACGGCTTGATGGGCTGGCTCGTCGAGACGGGCCAGGTCGCCGCGGACACCGCCGTCGACCCGGCGACGTACTGGACGAATAGCGTTGCGCTCCCCTGAGCGGGGGCGCGCCGTTCGCGAACCGGAGGCCCACCACCAAGCGCTGGTCCGCCTGAGAATTACACGGTCAACGAGCTGAACGCGATAATGCGCGCGGTAGCGATCGCGAACGCTAACCATCTTACCTGCTCGCGCCGCGGCTCGCGCCGCGGCTGCCCGCGCGGCTGCTGCCCGCGCGGCTGCCCGCGCGGCTCGACGCGCGCGCCGCGGGCTCCGGGTCCGGCGTTTGCGCCGCGCTGGGCCTGCCGACCTTGATGAAGGACGCGAGCACCGTCGCGCGCTCCGGCGGCGCGTCCTCCTCGGGCGTCGACGCCGGGATGGCCCGATCTTGCGCCGGCGGCGACAGCGCCCGCACGGTGCGCTCCGTCTCGTGGGGCGCGACGTAGCCCGGCTCCTGCGCGCGGCGCCGCTGCGCCTCGCGCTCCTGCCACTTCCGCTGCGCCTTCTCGCGGTCCTCGTGCTCCGTTTTGATGTCGTGGACGATCTGCGTGTGGCGCCCGCGCTTGACGTCGTCGACGGCGGGCGCCGCGGGGCCCGCGGGCGCCGTGGGGACGAGGAACGCGAAGCCGCCCTTGTTTTTTTTCGCGTACTCGAGCGGCCGCGACACGGCGGAGCGCTCCGTGGCGTCCGCGTCGGCGACGTCGCCGAGCGCGGCCTCCAAATCGAGCGCGACGCGCTTTTCCAAATCGCGGTGCCGCGCCCAGAGCTCGAGGAACTCGCCCTTGTCCAGGTAGCCGTCGCCGTCGGCGTCCAGGATCGCGAACGTCGAGTCCATCTCGTCGGGGCTGAACGCGGCCTTGCCATTCTTCCCGCCAAACGACACGTGCTTCGCCGCGACGCGCCGGCACTCGGCCCAGCTCACGAGCCGCGGCCGCTCCCGCGCGTAGAGCTGGAAGAGGAGCTCGAGGTGCTGCCGCCGCGTGCCGTCGACGACGACGCGGCAGAAGCTCCGGCAGTACTGGACGAAGGAGAAGGGCGCCTGGTGGACGACGTCGATGCGGTCCGCGGCGCTGTCGGGCCGCCGCCGGTCCGCGAAGGCGTCGGGGTCCATGGCGACCTGGATGTCGCACATCCACTCGTAGTGGAGCAGGAGCTGCCCGGCCATGCGCTTGTTCGCCGCGTAGTCCGCCGTGCCCGCGCACTCCTTGACGAGCCGGAAGCACTCCGTGCCCACGCGGTCCATGAGCTCCTGCTCCGCGGCCTTCTCCGCCTCGGAGACCACGACGGTCTTGCGGCCCATTGTAGCTGCGATTGGCCTACGCCGAGAGCCCCATAGCGCCGGCGTTTTAACGCGAAGTGCAACCACCCGGTGGGTGCTGCTCGATTTCGAGCTCGATTCCGCCACACTCTCGAGGTGGCTTTGGCAGCCTGCGCGCGCGCCGAGTTCGACGCGCGACGTCCGCCTGCGCGATGGGCGCCCTCGCGCGCGCGAGCAGCGATGTGGTGGTCGAGATCCTCTCCTGCCTCGACATCGAATCCGTGCTCCAAGTCGGCGGCGCGTGCGCATCGCTGCGGCGGACGACCTTGTTGGATCGCGCCTGGACGCCGCGCCTGCGCACGTGCTGGCCCGGCCGCTTCGATGTCGACGCCGGCGCGCTCGCTCAGCTCGCGACGCTCGAGGTAGACCCTCGGCGCCTCTGCCTGCAGTGCCTCCCGTGGCGCCCGCGGCGCGGAACCGGGCCGGACGGCGCGTCGACGTGGCAGAGCGCTTTCAGCTGGCGACCGCCGTGGATCATGCCTGAATCGCTCCATCAGCCGGCATCGTCGGGCGACTGGTTCTTCGTCGAAATCTACGAGAGCAACTCGACATACAATGACAGTGTCGATCGTCGATTGCCTGACCATTTACGCGTCTCCATGCCTGAAAACAGAGGAATAGATTTCCTCTATGGCCTGGTTGCGCGCAAAGTCGTCCGTCTAGAAGAGTGCGATGTGGACGGGTTCCCGAACGTTCACGTGCCGCTGAATGTCGACCTCAACAAGCATGTTGACGGGACTAATGCCTCCCCTTTATTCGAAGTCCGTGTCTTCATGCAGCTGGACGGGATCTTGGTGCCCCTCGCGGACACTTGTTGTATGGTCAAGGGTTGTGGTGTGGGTCATGGATACCATATTACGAGTCGGTGGATTAACGAAACTGAAAGATTATTTGTGGCCGTCCAGCAAGTGTACGTTGATGTCGACCGGGACGACGATACGGCCCTTACCAGTGCTGTGGATTCAATTGAGATAAGCTGGTCTTTCCACCAAAACACGGTGTCCCATGATGGCAAGTTGGGAGCGGGCAAGCAGGCTCTGCGTGACTTTCACAAACAAAATTCAGCACAAGTCATTTCAGCACTTCACGACTCTGGCTGGGGCGACAATAGTTATTCTTTCGCCTGCGACTACGAACGTGACCGTCGAAATCCGAGCCTCTTCGACTTCATGCGCAAATCCGCC
>NW_008705824.1:0-319 GCF_000186865.1 Aureococcus anophagefferens
CCCGAGTCGAAGAACATGTCCACCATGTCCGTCACGGACGACGTGTCCCAGCCGCCGATGTCCTGGTTGAAGTTGGAAGCAAAGAGGAACTTCTCGCTCATGTCCGTCACGGCCGACGTGTCCCAGCCGCCGATGTCCTGGTCGAAGGTGTAAGCAAAGGAGAACATGGAGCTCATGTCAGCCACGGCCGACGTGTCCCAGGCGCCGACGTCCTGGTCGAAGGCGACAGCACCGAAGAACATGTAGTTCATGTCCGTGACGGACGACGTGTCCCAGGCGCCGATGTCTTGGTCGAAGGCTAAAGCGTCTACCGCCATNG
>NW_008705824.1:965-2119 GCF_000186865.1 Aureococcus anophagefferens
GGGGGGGGGGGGGGGGTCGCGGCGGGCGGCGGGCGGGACGCGTGGTTGAGGCCTTTGAGCGGCGTGACCGCGGCGCGGCGCACTCGCCGCGGCGCGGTCCGGGCTCCGAACCGATGCCACGTCGGTCGTTTTGAGTCGTCTCTTCTCGTTCTTTCGACGGGTCGGAGCCCCCGGGGGGCAGGAGCGACTCGCCGCACAAAAAGACGCAGGAACCCCGACCGTCTACGGACCGGCGGGGCCCGTACTCGCGAACGGGCCGTATCTCCGGGCTCCGAACCGATGCCACGTCGGTCGTTTTGAGTCGTCTCTCCTCGTTCTTTCGACGGGTCGGAGCCCCCGGGGGGCGGGGGCGACTCGCCGCACAAAAAGACGCAGGAATCCCGACCGTCTACGGACCGGCGGGGCCCGTACTCGCGAACGGGCCGTGTCTCGGGGCTCCGAATCGATGCCACGTCGGTCGTTTTGAGTCGTCTCTTCTCGTCCTCTCGGCGGATCGAAGCCCCCCCGGGGCGTGGGCGACTAGCCGCACCAAATAACACAGGAATCTCGACCACCTACGGGTCGGCGGGGGCCCGAATCGAGTACGAGGCGGATCTCGAGGCACGGAACCGGCCCTACGGCGGCAGTTTTGAGTCGAGAGGCTTCGACCGGCGGCTCTAGGAGGTTGGTTCCGTCGATGGGGCTGTCCGTGATGCCATCTAGCCATAGGTTTTTGGCACCAGAAGTGCCCGAAAAGCCGTATTCTTTGTTTCGAGGCTCGTCGAGCGGCCGTAAAATAGGCATATTTTCGGCGAATCGGGTCGGCTAAAGTGGAAGTGCCGGCCTCGAGAGTCGCAACTAACATGTTCCTTGGGATCGAGACCGGTAGATTCACCATCGAGGGGTCTATTCGGAGCAGTTTCGGGCATCTACGCACCCAAACTGGGCCAAAATACGAAAATGTCGACTTAAAATGCGGATTTTATTCTAAATTCCGCAACTCTCTCGCGTTTGGGGCAGGTTTTAATCTAACGCGTCCAGCGATACCGGGCTGACGACCGGAGGAGGCCGCCTTGAGGTCCTATGCCAACATCCGACCCCTGGCGACCCCTGCTGAGCCAGGAAACTGGGGGAATCTGGCCGGGGGTTCTGGGGATTTGGGCCAGTTGGGGGCT
>NW_008705824.1:2181-3312 GCF_000186865.1 Aureococcus anophagefferens
GGGGGGTCGCCAGGAGGCCGAAAACCCCCCCCTGGGCCCCCCGGTGGTGGCAAAAAAATAGAACCCCGCGGACTGCCGGCATGCCACAGCGCAAGAGCGCAGCCCAGTGCACCAGAGCGTCATCGAGGAGAGCGTCGTCCCCGACGCCGCCGCCGCCCGCGCGAGAGCGACCGAAGTCTCGCGCCAGACGCACCGCGCCGCACTCGTCCGATGGCGGCGAAGCACGTCCTGTCCGTGCAGTCCCACGTGGTCCACGGCTACGTGGGCAACAAGAGCGCCGTGTTCCCGCTGCAGCTGCTGGGCTTCGAGGTCGACGCCGTGAACTCGGTGCAGTTCTGCTGCCACACGGGCTACCCGAAGTTCGGCGGCCAGGTCCTCGACGGCGACGCGCTCTGGTCCCTGGTCGAGGGCCTCGACGCGAACGGCCTCGCGGCCGGTTATAGTCATTTGCTCACGGGCTACATCGGCAGCGCGACGTTCCTGCGGAGCGTGATCCGGCTCCTGCGCCTGCTGCGGGAGCGCTGCGGGCCGGACCTCGTCTACGTCTGCGACCCCGTGCTCGGCGACCACGGGAAGTTGTACGTGCCCGAGGACCTCGTGGACATCTATCGCGCCGAGGTCGTGCCCCTGGCCACGGTGCTCACGCCGAACCAGTTCGAGTGCGAGCTCCTCACGGGCGTCGCGGTCAACTCGGAGGCCGACGCCGTGCGGGCCTGCGCCGCGCTCCACGCGCGCGGCGTGCCCCTCGTGTGCCTCACGAGTTTGGACTACGTCGGCGGCGACCGCATCGCCATGCTGCTGAGCGAGCGTTTGGACGACGCGCGCAGCGAGCAGTACGTGCTCGAGCTGCCGCGGCTGCGGGGACGCTACACGGGCACGGGCGACCTCACGGCCGCGCTGCTCCTCGCGTGGCTCAAAGCGCATCCCAGGGCCGGAAAAGAGAGCGAAATTCCCAACTTCAAAGGCTCCTCTCTCGGCCGTTTTCCACTCGTTTTGGCTAATTCTTGGACGAGCGATCATCTCTTGGAACGGTCTTGAAGCGTGGATGCTTTTTCCGGAGCGCGCGCGCGCGGAACACTCACGTTGAAGCGACGTTGAATCTCTCTCGTCCTGCCCAGGCTCACCCGCTCG
>NW_008705825.1:0-2642 GCF_000186865.1 Aureococcus anophagefferens
CGGCCGACGAGTGGTCGCAGTAGTCCGTCGCGCCGAGGGCCAGCGCCTTGTCCTTCTTCGCGCCCGACGACGACACGGCGACGACGCGGCGGAAGCCCATCTTGCCCGCGAACGTCAGCGCCATGGAACCGAGGCCGCCGAGCCCGAGGATGCCGACGCGGTCGTCGCGCTTCGCCTGCTGGCGCAGGGGCGTCCACACGGTCTGGCCGCCGCAGAGCAGGGGCGCCGTCTTCGCCGAGTCGAGGGAGTCGGGCAGCGCGTAGGCGAACCTGGCGTCCGCGAGCCGGACGTAGTCCGCGAAGCCCCCGACCTGGCCCTCGCAGCACGTGCACGACACCGCGGGGCAGAGCTGCTCGTCGCCGTTGAGGCACCACTCGCAGTCGTGGCAGGCGCCGTTCTGCCAGCCGACGCCCACGCGCTGGCCGACCGCGAGGTGGCCGACGCCCGCGCCGACGCCCGTGACCTTGCCGACGATCTCGTGGCCGCAGACCTGCTTCTTCGGCCACGCGCCAAAGTCCGCGTAGCCGCCGTCGGCCTCGAGGAGGTGCACGTCGCTGCCGCAGATCGCGCAGTGCGTCACCTTGACCTCGACGCCGTTGTGGCCCAAAGGCGCGAGCTCCACGGCGGTCTTGTGCAGCTTCTCCTTGGGCGCCGACGCGGCCCAGCACTGCGCCGTGCGCGGCGTCGCCATGAGTGTCGCGGAGGGCGCTTCTTGATGGGCGGGGAGAGCGCAGCTGCGGACGCGGGCGAGGAGAGACAGACCTTGGACGCGAACAGCGCGTCGACAAGGCCTCGATACGGAGACAGCTGCGGACGCGGCGAGGAGAGACAGGCCTTGGACCTAACAGGTTTGGTCGCGACGTCGACGTCGACCAAGGCAGGCCAATTGGCCAAGGCTTCCTCTGAGGCAATTGCACGGCAACCATGCTGCAACATCGGCATCGGACACGCGCGCGACGCCGCCATGTTCGCCATCACGACTACGCCGGCGAGCTCGCTCGGCGTGACACAACCGCACACGCGGCGAGGCGCGCCCCCTTACTTCTTGCCGCGGCCCGCGGCGGCCTTCTTCTTCGGCGCGGGCTTGCGCTTCTTCTTGGGCACCTCGACGACGTCGCTGCCCGAGTCGGAGTCGGACCCGTCGCCCGGCCGGGGGCTCCGCTTGCGGCCCTTGCGGTTGACGTCGACGTCGCCCGCGTAGGTCCCGTAGCCGGCGTCGTAGGCGCCGTCGATGATCGCGTCGTCGCGCGTCGCGTCGCGCGTGTGCTTGAGGGTCACGTACTCGGAGACGATGGACTCGACCTTGGCCTCGCCGCCGGCGACGTTGAGCACGAGCATGGTCGGGCAGGGCCGGATCGTCGCGGCGTACTCCTGGCCCCGGAGGTCGAGGCGGAACGCGCGCTTGCCGTCGACCTTCGGGAAGGACGCGCGGCCGATGGCGCCCGTGTCGACGCCGAAGCCGCCCGCGCGGCCGTCGAGCTCGACGAGGAGCGTCGCCTTGCCCTCGCGCGCCGCGCCGGACCCGAACGACAGCGGCAGGCGCCCGGCGAAGGTCGCCTCGGGCTTCTTCTTCGGCGCCTTGGGCGCGTCGACCTGCGAGTCGTCCTGCGTCAGGTCCACGAGCTCCCCGGCGTCGGCCTGGGACCCCTCGCCGAGCTGCGAGCCGTCGTCGCCGAGCTGCGAGCCGTCGTCGCCGAGCTGCGAGCCGTCGTCGCCGAGCTGCGACCCGTCGTCGCCGAGCTGCGAGCCGCCGGCCTGCGACGCGTCGTCCTGCGAGTCCATGCGCTCGCTTCTACCGCCGACGGGCCGCGTCGGGTGCGGCGCGCAGGCCGATGATCCGCGCAGAGTGCTCTCAGTTTGAGCAGCTCGCGCCGAAAGAGCTGGGACGCTGAAGGCTGGTTGAACCGCGTTTTAGGTGACAATGGGGTGGGGCAGCCTGCGGCGCGCCGCCGCCCTGGCGCTCGCCTGGGCGGCGCGCGCTCGAGCCGACGACGAGCGCCCCCACATCGTCCTCGCCGTCGTCGACGACCTCGGCTGGAGCGACGTCGGGTACCAGGGCAGCGGCGACCTCGGCGGCGCGACGCCCCAGCTCGACGCCCTCGCCGCCGAGGGCGTGGCCTTCGAGGCGCTCTACGGCGCGGCGGAGTGCACGCCGTCGCGGGCCATGCTGCTCACGGGCCGGCACGCCGTCGCCCTCGGCCTCCAGGACAGCGTCATCCACGGCACGGAGCCGCGGGGTTTGGACCTCACCGTCGCGACG
Organism: Aureococcus anophagefferens; assembly: GCF_000186865.1. Lineage (NCBI taxonomy): Eukaryota > Pelagophyceae > Pelagomonadales > Pelagomonadaceae > Aureococcus > Aureococcus anophagefferens. Next base: position 2,261 of record NW_008705825.1, read on the forward strand.
CTCGCGGACAAGCTCGGGGCCCGGGGCTACGGCACGTCGGCCGTCGGCAAGTGGCACCTGGGCTTCCACACGCCCAAGTACCTGCCGCGGCGGCGGGGCTTCGACAGCTTCTTCGGCATCTTGACGGGCGGCGGCGACCACTTTGCGCACTCGACGACGGAGTCGTTCTCCGTCCGCGGCAACCTGACGTCGTCGACGACCCACGGCGCCACGGGGCGGAATTTGTGGGAGGACGACGGGCCCCTGGGCGCCGACGCCTTCGCCGGCTACGACGGCGTCCACACGACGGCGCTCTACGCCGAGCGGGCGCTGAAGATCGTCGACGCCAAGTTCTCTTCGAAGGACCCCCACTTCCTCTACCTCGCCTACCAGGCCGTCCACG
>NW_008705825.1:4831-6373 GCF_000186865.1 Aureococcus anophagefferens
CCCCGACCTCCCCGCGCGCCTTCCCCGACCCCCGATCCCTTAGGTCACGCACGGCGGCGCGGCGGGCGACGACCTGTCGTTCGAGCGCCTGCCACCGCAGCCACTCGGCGAGGCCAACCGGGACCCTGCCGCCCGCGTGGCCGGGCTCGACGCCGCGGACCGCGAGCGCGACGGCGCCGCGGCGAAGCGCCAGTACGTCGACGGAGCGAAGCGCCAGTACGTCGACGGCGCGAAGCACCAGTGCGTCGACGGCGGCGCGCGGGCCGTCGAGGACGCCATGGCCGTCGAAGAGCCCGTGTCCGTCGTCGGCGCCGACGCCGCCACGCCCGAGGCCGAGGCCGCGCCGCGGCAGCGGCAGAGCGTGGCCCACGCGACGGCGTCCTTCGCGAGGCTAGCGCCGGCGTCACGGCGTCACGGCGGCGTGAGCGTGACGGCGTTCCACGCGCGGCCGCCGCCGCGCCTCGAGGCGCCGCCGCCGGGCGTCTGGGCCCCGGCGCCGCTGCCCGCCGCGACCGCGCCGCCGCCGGCGCCGGCGCCGCTCCTCCCCGAGCCCGCCGCGGAGCAGCTGCCGCCGGCCGTCGGCTCGCGCGTCCGCGTGCACACGTTCCCCGAGAACGACGACCGGCGGCCGCCGGCCTGGTTCCCGGCGACGGTCGTGCGCGTCGACGCGCCGCCGCCGAAGCGGCGGCCCTCGGCGGGCGCCGCCGCGAAGCGGTCGCCGCGGAAGAAGCCCAAGGGCGCCGAGGTCGAGATCCGCTACGACAACGACGGCAGCATCGACGTCCTCCGCTGGCCCGACGACGCCGCGGACGTGCGCGTCGACGCGGCGGCGGCCTGGGACCCCGGCGCCCTCGAGGCCTGGCGGAGCTGCGGCAAGAAGCGGAAGCGCGGCGCGGGCGCGCCGACGGCGCCGCTCGAGGCGCCGCCGCCGGCCGCGACGCCCGCGCCGGGCGCGACGCCGAAGGCCGCGGGCACGAGCGCGGCGGCGGACGACGCGGACACGAAGCAGCTCAGCGGCAAGCAGTTCTACTTCACGGAGACGCGCTCCGAGGCCAAGGCCGCCGTCAAGCGCGACCACGCGGACGCGAGCGACAAGGAGCAGCAGGCGCTCGTCGAGAAGGCGCTCCGCGCGGGCTGGAAGGCGCTCGACGACGGCGCCAAGGCCCAGTGGGCCGCGGACGCGCCCGAGATCGTCACGAAGCAGCTCAGCGGCAAGCAGTTCTACCGCAAGGAGAAGCGCGCCGAGGCCAAGGCCGCCGTCGAGCGCGACCACGCGGACGCGAGCGGCAGGGAGCAGCAGGCGCTCGTCGAGAAGGCGCTCCGCGCGGGCTGGAAGGCGCTCGACGACGGCGCCAAGGCCCAGTGGGACGCGGACGCGGCCGAGGCCGAGGTCGTCACGGAGGGCAAGAAGTTCTACTTCACGGAGACGCGCTCCGAGGCCAAGGCCGCCGTCAAGCGCGACCACGCGGACGCGAGCGACAAGGAGCAGCAGGCGCTCGTCGAGAAGGCGCTCCGCGCGGGCTGGAAGGCGCTCGACGACGG